>NW_017310613.1:5424-6684 GCF_000935625.1 Nanorana parkeri | reverse complement strand
TATATATATATATTCCAAGTCCACATACATTGAAAGAAAGCTGATGGGGACCCTGACTTTTATAGAGAGGGGGCTAGCACATTGGAAAACTTCCATTATTGTCCCTTCTATCCAACATGAGTACAGTTCAAAGGCCAGGAATTGCATGATTGGTAAGTGGCTGCTATTGCAGCAAACAATACCATTAGTTTGCTTTTTTTTTAACTTTTAGAAATTATGTTTTGTCCTAAGCTTCTTGTGTGTCCATAAGAATCTCACTTGTGACACAGTCATTACAGAGTATTTTGTGGGTACAAGGACTGTGGCAAACATGTGCAGTGTATCCTGTGTATAAACTCGTACCCTATTTAACAATGCCTCTTTAAACCATGTCCAATATTCAGCACTCTATAATAACTCCTACTTAACACAACTGTGTGTAGCATATTGTCCCTTTTCCAGACTATCCCTCTTTATAAATGTCTAAAGTTAGAAGGTATGCACTGTTACTATTCTAAATGTTCCAATGCATATTTGTAAAAGTATTTACCTCCCCTGCTGCCAAAAGATAGAAATCATCCTTTGAAATTGGCTGGAAAACTTCCACAAATGTTGATCACAGCACTCACTGGTTCCTCCTGCTGATCTTCTTGACCTCCACATTACTACAGGACATAGTAGTAATGTGGAGGTCAGCAGGAGAACCCAGTGAGAGCTACAGAAGTCCCAGGAGATTGACACTACAGAAGTATCAGTTTCCCTGCAGACTTCTGAGTAGGAAGGTCCCAGAGGTCACCTTCCTTTCATATTTCTCATTATTGGAGCAATGTTTAGAAGGGACCACGGGAGAGGTCAAATCACAGAGAAATGCAAACCTTGTGCAAATGTTTATGAAATCTGTATTTTCACCTAAACACAATATGACTTCTAATGTTTCCATTAAACATACAAGATCAGACTGTGTCACGTTAGTAAGTACCACATACATGTAGTCTCAAAATGACACGTGCCTGCAACATGCCAAAACATATATGATACTCAAAACTGCAAGTATGTGGAGCATTTATAAAAACTTCAGAGTTAAACCTAAATGATGACCATAAAATTCTTCTTCTACCTGTGTAATGTGTAGGGTTGCTTAATATGTCAGGCAATACGCATTTACTTTTGTACGTGCATCCTAAATGCATGCATGTGTCTGTGCACGGAGGGGGTCTTTTAAGTTTTTTCCTTTTTTACTGAATTTTTAAATCATATTTAATACATTTTAACCATATTTAA
>NW_017310613.1:0-1470 GCF_000935625.1 Nanorana parkeri | reverse complement strand
AAATACGTCAACGGAATTTCGTATTTCCTGCCTGTATTGTAATGCAACTGTCAGCAGCAGAAGAGAAAACCTCTGATTGGTCAACCAAACAAAATACGAATTCCGTTAACGGATTCCGGATCCGAATTTCGTATTTCGTATTAAAAAAAAACTACCATCATCAACTCCAATATATTAACAAATGTACTTTGCTTTTTAAGTTCAATATAACGAATGTTTGTAACGGAACGAAAATACGTCAATGGAATTTCGTATTTCCTGCCTGTATTGTAATGCAACTGTCAGCAGCAGAAGAGAGAACCTCTGATTGGTCAACCAAACGAAATACGAATTCCGTTAACGGATTCCGTCAACGGAATTTTGTATTTCCTGCCTGTGTATTGTAATGCAACCCTCAGCAGCAGCGGATCCATATTTTCGGATAAAAAAAAAATCTTGTCATGTTGTTCAACCACATTTACAGGGGTAATATTAGTTCCTGTTTCAAAGAAATTCGGATCCGAAATTCGTTAACGGAATTTCGTATTTCGGATATAATTCGGAAACTGCAATTCAGATTTCGGATGCTTCCGAATTTACGAATTTCAGGAAAATTCATACGAATTTCAATTCGTAACAAAACGAATCGCACATGTCTATCTAAGACTAGAAGGGGCTTGTCCCTAGCTGGTCTGAGTGATTCTGTTTCTTATTCAATGCAATTATACAGTTAATTAAACAAATTAACATACACATCTTCCTCACCTTCAGGCACTGGTAATAAGCTGGTAGATTCTGATATATTACAACTTCTAATTGTCACATTTTCATTACTCAAATGATAAAATGTGTCTGGTTTATGTTTTTTGAAATATTTACTGCACTATGTATAAGCTAAAAATAGTTGGTGGATGCCACAATACTAGATCAGTGGCTAATGATCTAATGCAACCAGGGAAAATTCCCTTCACATGATTCAAGTGAAATAAAACATAAGCTAAAGGTCTTTTTCATACTCCTGTATCCCTGATATTGTACATGCTCCTTCTGTTCATGACGGAACACTGTGAAAAGGTTTCTTGTAGTTAGACAATATTAGAGCTAATGCTAAAGTTTCTTTTAAAACTCCTAGGCTGAAGTCAGAGAGAAGGGGTGTCTGCCAGTAGTCTTACATAAAACTATAATCTTTTATCATGTATTTAATATCCAATCCCTGCAATATTCCACCAGTCCTAAAAATGCTCCCAATATCTTTCATTACAATATTCAAATTTTATTAACTTTGTTGGTTGTTTCTGGGTAACAGAAAAGACTGATCATTCTATCTCACCCATTTTGTATCAATAAAAACAGGAAAGTAGGTCATCTACATATTGAAGTAACACAATCTGTTGTTTCTGGGTAACAGAAAAGACTGATCATTCTATCTCACCCATTTTGTATCAATAAAAACAGGAAAGTAGGTCATCTACATATTGAAGTAACACAATC
>NW_017310612.1:17186-17537 GCF_000935625.1 Nanorana parkeri | reverse complement strand
CCTGTACCCATCCCTGACATAGGACTCCCTGCACCCATCCCCAGACAAATATGAGTGCCATGATGGAGACCTGCCATCTTTCTTCTTTTCTAGGGGAACATCTGGGTGAAGAGATTCTTCTGGATAAACATGGACACCCGCTGACTCCAGAGCTGGAAGGTGAATACATGAAATGTCCATTATGATCCGTGTTGTTGTCAGGAGAAGTAGCTGAGCCGATGGAGATGAAGCCGGTCAATGAACTGAGGACACCGGCAAAGCAATGATAGTAACAATCAGGGCAGGCATCAGGGGGGGTACGGCCGATACTCATGTAAGGGGCCCGGGCAGCCTGGGGGGCGAGGAGGCTGC
>NW_017310612.1:13795-16817 GCF_000935625.1 Nanorana parkeri | reverse complement strand
GGGGCCCCACAACGTCTGATGGCTGCCCTGGTAACAATATTAGTAACATTTAGGTTTATGGGTTCCCCTTATTGGCCTGTGTGTGTGATTCGGGGGGTGAGGACCTTCATTGGGGGGGAGGAGGGGGGGGGGATGGACTTCTTTACTTTGCACCTTTTATGTCATACGGCAATTAGATCTTAATGTGGAGAAATATATTCCAGGTGAGAGTGTGACATCACCACAAGGTCATAGGTGATGATGGGGCTGATTTTCTACGTTGGAGGGGTTTGTGGTTGTTATTCGGTGCCACTAATTCCGGAATGGAGAACACTCGGCATGGCCGCCCCGGTACATTGCCTCTCATCCGAATGCTGAACTATGAAATAAAGCTTCTCGGCAGATTATTAGGAAGGTGTGTCACTATAAAGCACAGGGGGCCACAGCAATACTTAGATGGAGCCCCCACTTTGGTGATATTTATTTAGGGTAAGTAAATGAAGCAAGACAAAGGCTCCATGAGAATGTTGGGATTGGACAATTGTCTGAAGGAGCCTCCTGGACACAGAGAGCAGCCGGTAATCGTTGGTCACATTCAGCCGGTCTGGTTCTGTAATGGGGAAGGTGTTTTGTAGCTTCTCAGCATTTCTAGTCACACAGGAAGCACCTTCATCCAATCACCACGGAATGTGTCAAGGCAGATGTGGATTGTACATGAACAGGATAGGACACGCCCCTTGTTCTAGTTACATAATCCCATCCCTCGAGGTCAGGGAGTCTGCGTAGGTGTCAATACTTTCATTGACATGGCTGAGGGTGCCAATTGTTGTCACGTTGTCGGGGGAGAAATGTTAAACTGGCATTATATGTGGAAGACAAATGGCCTCCGCGCCCGGTGAAGGATGATAGGGGCTGTTTGAGGTAGATGGCCTCTATCCCGATTCTTGCCATCTAGCTGTCCTCTCTGACCAGAACGTGTCGCAATCCTCTGAATAGGAGATGCAATGTGCTGACACTTGAGTCTGCGGTGACATGTTGAAGAATATAGAAGAACTTGAGGTTCCCAAATTCTACTTCAACCTGAAATATATTTTCTTTCCCTTCCAGAAATTCAGGAGAAACACAAAAAGCATCTGATGGAGAAGACTGAGAACCTGGTGGAACACAAACCGCCAGGAACTACCCTGGAACCACAAAGATTCATCATCAGCGAGCGTTACGTGAACCTGATTGTGGTCTCCACCCATCGGTTCCGGCAGCGCCCCCAGAACGAGCTCATACAGACCGGGGTGAAACATGAGGAATTCTTGAAGGAAACACAAACTGGGCTGGAGCACATTTCCCTCAACAGGCTGTTCCGCTGGAGCCAGCGGTCACAATGCGTCCCGTGCGCGGTCATGGTGAGCGGAGTGCCGGGAATCGGGAAGACCACGCTGGTGCAGAAGTTTGTCAACGATTGGGTGACCGGAAAACTCTACCAGAGATTCGCTTTTGTCTTCTTCTTCAGATTCCGCGACCTCAATAGACTGGGAGAGGTCAGCTTGGAGGAGATGATTCTTCAACATTATCCGTACCTGACCAGTCAGATTGGAGATATTCTACAACGTCCGCAGGGACTTCTGTTTATCTTTGACGGCTTAGACGAAAGTATTCACGGGATGGATTTCAGATCAAGTAAACGGCTGGATCCAAAAGAGAGAAGAGATTTGGGGGGGATTGTGGTCAGTCTGGTGAGGCAAAGTCTTCTGAAGGGTTGCTCCATACTGATCACCAGCCGACCCACCAGACTGGCGTCCATTGATACGGATGTTTTCCAGGGAATGGCTGAGATCATGGGCTTCCTGCACGCGGACAGACTGAAGTACTTTACAAGTTTCTTTGGAGACGATGAGAAGTTGTCAGAGAAGGCTTTTCATTACGTGCAGGAGAACGACTCGCTGTACACCTTCTGCTACATCCCGTCATACTGCTGGATCATCTGTACCGTCTTATCCATGTGCTTCAGAACCCAACCAGCAAACAACCATCAGCTGGCGGCCCCATTGCCCAAAACCGTCACACAACTCTTTGTGGCCTTTGTCTCCAACCTTTTGGCCAATCACAGCCAGGGCAATGAGGACGCTCGGCAGCTGCTGACACGTGTCGGTTGGATGGCGGAACACGGAGTCCTGAATCATGTGATTGTATTTGACGAGCGTTATCTGGAATCATTCCACGTGAGGAACGACTCTCATCTCTTCTCATGTTTCCTGATGGAGTCCGGCCAGCCCCCGGACTACACCTTCCTGCACCTCACTCTTCAGGAGTTTTTTGCCGCTTTGGTTCATTTCGTTGATTATAATCCGGAAAGATTACAGAAAACACTCGACGCGGCCGAATCGTACGAAGACGGCCGCGCGGAAATCTTCCTCCGTTTCCTCTGCGGCCTCTCAGACAATTCCACCCGGTCCGCGTTGAAGTCCCACATGGGAAGCGTTGCCGTAAAGGCTTCCAGAGACGTCGTCGCCTGGCTGCAGAAGAAAATGACGAAACAACAAAAACCCAACAAATCCAACAAAGGGAAAGGAGAGCTTCTCCACGTCTTCCATTGTCTCCACGAGAGCCGCAACAAGGCTCTGATGTCACAAAGTATTGGAGCCAACAAAGAGGTCCACCTCTCCAATGTCCCCCTCACCCCTCTGGACTGCTTTGTGTTGTCTTCTATCCTTCAGTCCTGCGCAGAGACAGGAGACGTCAATCTGAACTCGTGTAACATAAAGAGTGAAGGTCTGAAGAAGCTTGTGCCGGCGTTTCGCACCATCAGAAAATTGAGGTAAATGTCGTGTTTCCCCCGGCGAGTGTCATCGTCCTGCTACGGGACTACAGAACCCCACCCATGGGAGTTGCCGCTGAGCCTGTCAGTACAACACGTGAAGTATCGCCACACACATCTCACATGACGAACCTTTATCTGATGTTCTGCTGACACAATGTTCCTTCTAACAATATGTGATATAATGGGAATAAGAGATATCTGTCTAAGCATCATTCTCATTCTCCCCTG
>NW_017310612.1:13300-13631 GCF_000935625.1 Nanorana parkeri | reverse complement strand
GACCTGTGATCACAGCGCCTGGCAGTGGCACGAGGGCCGGATAGACTCTCTCAGCTGCCCCCGGGCCGGGTTCCTCAATGCGCCCCCCGCACCCCCACTCATGGAGAATGGGAGACCTGCAGGCTGCATACAAGTGATCTCAGTGACAGCGCCGGGATCACATGTACAAAACAAGTGGCGGCTTCCCCGCTGTACACTTACCTCTGCTTGCCCAATGCCGGGCTAACAACTACCCGCCCTGGCCCCCGGAACTGCATGTCCCGGCATCGGGAGATAGGAATTCCACACCCCTGCTGCCCCTCTACTCCCTGCTGCCCCTCTCCTCCCTGCC
>NW_017310612.1:11609-11961 GCF_000935625.1 Nanorana parkeri | reverse complement strand
CTCTACCCCCTGCCGCCCCTCTCCCCCCTGCTGCCCCAAGGCCGAGGCCGGACCGAGGAGGGGGGGGGGTGAATGACATTCACTCGGGGAGAATACATTCCCATGTTGCTGTAACTCTCCTTCTCTTCCTCTCAGTCTGAGTGATAATGAATTGACGAGCACTTCCTGCGCCCTCCTGGCATCGGGAATAAGGAATAACGGGACCCTGAGGACTCTGGTCCTGTCCGGTAACAAACTGCTGGCGGGTCCTCAATTCCGGGACCTGATGGAGTCTCTGACCAGCAGCCGCATCGAGGAACTGGAGTGAGTATGAAGGAGGAATGTATGAATCATTACCGGGGAGCTCATACAC
>NW_017310612.1:10201-11525 GCF_000935625.1 Nanorana parkeri | reverse complement strand
TTCCCCCCCCCCCGGCGCCCTCAGACAGATGCTTGACCTGCCTATATGGCAGCGCCGGCTCCGGTACTATCACAGATCTACATTGCAGCTTCCCTGTGACTTGTAGTTCCTCTCCCTTGCTCTCGGCAGTCTGGCGGCTCTAGACATCACCTGACCTCACCTGATGATTGTCATGCGGCTTCTCAGCCAATCAGCAGCGTCAGCCGGTTGGCCAATGGGGAGGTTCCTTCGTATTGCTGACTCCATGTAATCTGCGGAGCGCAGCACACGACCCGAGCAAAGCTTTCTCCAGCCGGTCTCCCCTCCTCCTGCTGAAGCCACCATTCTTCTTGTTGATCTGTGTACCCACGTAAGGGCACAATGGCGGCCGCGCATGAGCAAAAGAGCCCAATCTCGGGAAGCACGCTATAGTGCGCATGCGCGGGAAGACACGCGGACGGATGGCGGACAGGAAGTGAGGTAGCTGTCTCAACTCCTGTGCGCCATCCACGCGTCTTCCCGCGCACCTCGCACATGCGCCCCAAGATTGGGCTTTTGCTCATGCGCGGCCGCCATTGTGCCCTTACAACCGACCTTTGACCTGCCCCTTCAAATCCGAGTTCGCTGCCCGTCCTGACCTTTGGCCCTCCTCCTGGTATACACGACCTGCCCTGACCTCTGACCTTGTCGACCATCATCCGCTGGTGAACCTAGAGGATGTGAGCTGGGCCAGCATAGAGCGGAACGTCTCCACCATCAGGAGCTTAGGTCTCTGGGCCCCCAGCACCTGCCACATACTGAGGCCTAGGCCAGGCATCCTGTAGTATCTTAGGCCTCTTGGCCCCCAGCACCTGCCACATACTGAGGCCTAGGCCAGGCATCCTGTAGTATCTTAGGCCTCTTGGCCCCCAGCACCTGCCACATACTGAGGCCTAGGCCAGGCATCCTATAGTATCTTAGGCCTCTTGGCCCCCAGCACCTGCCACATACTGAGGCCTAGGCCAGGCATCCTATAGTATCTTAGGCCTCTTGGCCCCCAGCACCTGCCACATACTGAGGCCTAGGCCAGGCATCCTGTAGTATCTTAGGTCTCTGGGCCCCCAGCACCTGCCACATACTGAGGCCTAGGCCAGGCATCCTGTAGTATCTTAGGCCTCTTGGCCCCCAGCACCTGCCACATACTGAGGCCTAGGCCAGGCATCCTGTAGTATCTTAGGTCTCTGGGCCCCCAGCACCTGCCACATACTGAGGCCTAGGCCAGGCATCCTGTAGTATCTTAGGCCTCTTGGCCCCCAGCACCTGCCACATACTGAGGCCTAGGCCAGGCATCCTGTAGTATCTTAGG
>NW_017310612.1:5691-6332 GCF_000935625.1 Nanorana parkeri | reverse complement strand
GGTGATGGGGGGGCGGTGATGGGGGGCGCGCTGTGTCCTCCCCCCTCCTGAACATTCGGCTTCTCTTCCTCTACAGATTGGAGAATAATAATCTGACGGACACTTCCTGCCCGGTTCTGGCGCTGGGGATCCGAGGGAACCGGACCCTGAGGAGACTGGTCCTGTCCAGGAACAAGGTGGAGGGTCCTCGGCTCCGGGACCTGATGGAGTCTCTGACCAGCAGCCGCATCGAGGAATTACAGTGAGTACGCCGGGTCCTCCAATCTATAGCACGGACCTGAGCGGGAGGACCCCAGGTGACAACGCTGGATGTGTCCTCGTGTCTCACGTCTCCGGGGTCTCTATGGGCAGAACTGGTGAGGAACATAATCCTGGAGACTTCCCGCCACGGGGCCGCTTATCTCTCTTCATGGATTGGCTGATACAGATGAGTGTACCCGGGTCCAGATCAGGGCGGGCATGGGCAGGACCCTGGAGGACATGTACATTGGGGGATGGGCAGTACTCTGGAGGACATGTACATGGGGGGATGGGCAGTACTCTGGAGGACATGTACATGGGGGGATGGGCAGTACTCTGGAGGACATGTACATGGGGGATGGGCAGGACCCTGGAGGACATGTACATGGGGGGATGGGCAG
>NW_017310612.1:0-621 GCF_000935625.1 Nanorana parkeri | reverse complement strand
GGCAGGACTCTGGAGGACATGTACATGGGGGGATGGGCAGGACTCTGGAGGACATGTACATGGGGGGGATAGGCAGGACTCTGGAGGACATGTACATGGGGGGATGGGCAGGACTTTTGAGGACATGTACATGGGGGGATGGGCAGGACTCATTAATAATGGCCATAAGGGGGGCGGGGTAGAGACAGTGATGTAATTGAATAGAAAATGGGCACGCCACTGGGTATACCCCGCCCCTTTGTTTACATTCAGATAAGAGTAGGCGGGGCTGCTGAGGAACGCTGTCCTCTGATGACTGGCAGCAGGCTGTAAGAAGGCTGCCGATTGGATGAGCAATCCACTCATTGCCTGTTGTCAGATAGTCCGAGCGGACCTGATGGGGAACTATTCACTTGGCATCCACATCAGGCTCCGCCCACTGTCAGTGTCATTGGTTGCTTCCTTATTAACCATTGACAACACGTTCTTTGTTCAGACCGAACTTTGCGCTCACCCTATTGGCTGAGGACGGACCTGTATTCTATGATTGATGGAGGTTCAGTGTAGATACTACAATGATTTCTCCTACACTCAGCGTGACATCCTGCATTGCTGTGTAATGTATTGCTGGGAGTTGTAGTC
>NW_017310611.1:601-17573 GCF_000935625.1 Nanorana parkeri | reverse complement strand
CGTGTGCGTGTTGGGCTTCGTAAATCAGCCCCTTAGTGTGTTATTCACGTGGGAGCTGAAGGATCCAGCCTTAGCTTCGGCTGATCCTTCGGCTCTCTTCGGCCGCTGGAGCCCTTTGGTTCAGTGGAACCGAAGGGCTGCTGTACGGGCTATTCACTATTGGTCACTGGAGCTGCAAGTTTCCCCTAAATGTATAAAATGGTGTACTCAAAAATATGTACCCTCCTCTGTGCCCTTTTCTCCAAATGCACCTCTATGGTTTAACCCATGTTTACCTGAGTTTTTACATCTACCAGATAAATTACTCTGGGTGTGGGCTGGACTTAAATACTTACATCAGCTCTTTTCTGCTGGTCACTTCAAATCCTTTGTTGAGTTTCACTTTGAGTGAACTAAATCTCCCCAGGGATTGGTTCCTTAGATATTAGCAGCTCAGACATGCTACTGCAGCTCAGTGTGGGCTTCAAAAAGTATGCCTACAACCTCTGGCTTTATATGTCAATTTATATAGGGGTATCACCTGATCAACCAAACTTTTCCACTCCATCAATGAAGGGGGAGTAATCAGGCCTGGATTTACTCTCTCTGCTGCACTAAGGCCATGTTCCCCAATGCGCCCCCCTACCCGGCGACATCGCCGGAATCACTTGTACAAAACAAGCAGCAGCTTCCCTGATGTACATTTAGCTCTGCTTGCCCAAAGCAGGAACGTTGCAACGATCAGGAAACCTTCAGTAATATCTGACCATGAAATGCTGCAGGATCAGTGTCACTAATGTTATTATTGTATTATTGGCTGTTCTTAAGTTTGAAGCATCCTAATAATAACCAAAAAATTATTAATTAAATTATTAAGCAGTAATAGTGAGATTAATTTACATTGACTGTTTGATATAATTAAATAAATAAAATAAAAATGTAAAAAAAATTGAAATAATAGTGAAAAGTTTTTTTCACCCTAGGCGGTTAATTTTTTTTATTTAACCCCCTCATGACAGTGATGTTCAAAGTATGTCACTGTGACATTTAATGCCAGATGACCACTTTTAGCTTTAGTTTTTAGAGAAAAAAGATTAAAATTTTAGGTTTCAGTTTTAGGCTGTGAAGTACAGACACATTTCCAAAATCCTAGGAATGTGAGGTTTTTCTAAATAAAGGACAAATAAATGAATGTATTTAATGCATTATTTTTTAGCTGGGCTATTTTTCAAAAAAATACTACAAATCAAAACTGGGGAAAAAGTGTTTAAAGTGTTTTCTTTACGTTTTTTTCTTCTTTTTTTATATTTCATTTGTCCTAAGTGAGGTGTTAGGTACAGATATGTGATATAAATATATAGCCCTATCTGTCCTCTAAAAAACAATATATAATATGTGTGGGTGCACTTATTAAGAAAGTATATTACTGATGTGGAGGAATCACACAGCAAAAATTTCAAAAGTGTGTCAGTCATTTATGAACAGAAACTAAAAGCAAGCTCAGTCTTGAAGGGGTTAATGCATTTTTTTGCAAATTTTGGTCAGATTAAATTTCCCCTAAGATACTTAGTAAGTCTCTTTAGATAAGAAGCTCTATACTCTGTATCACAGGCAAAAGGCCTCATAAAAATTCTGGGTGAGATGGCTTTTAAAAATAAACATACAGCCAATTCATGCTAGCATTACTTTGTTTTTGCTAAAGCATTGTGATTCATTTTATTTGATGCACTACCTCCATGTACAGGGCTCAGTCATGTAAACAAAAGTGCTCTTATTCATGTGGAGATTGAGGATATATATATATTCATACATACATATAAATGGAGAGCACAAAAGGAGATGAGAACTAAGGAGTTTTTCAGAGAAAGCAATAAGAGCAATCAAAGGTTTCTTAACAGATTTCTCGCTATGGTGCTTAGCCATAAGGCTTATGACTAAGCAATGTAGCACAAAACACATAGGGGTCTATACACTAAGCTGCCGAAGGATCTAGCTGTAGCTTCGGCTGATCCTTCGGCTAGCTTCGGCCCCAGGACCCCTTCGGTTCAGTAGAACCGAAGGGCTGCTGTACGGGCTATTCACTATAGCCCATACAGCTCCCGAAGTCGGCCGAGCGGCTCAGTCGAGCCGAAGGCATATGCCTCGGCTTGACTGAGTCATGGTGAAAGCCGAAGCTGGCCGAGCGGCCGGCCATTGGCAGGCGGATAGCCTGCTCCTGACAGCTGGGCGGAGCCAGCTGTCATCTCACGGCCACTTTCAGAGAGATCAGCGTCCCTGGTTATGAAATAGCCAATAGGAATCTAGCCATGCATTCCTATGGTGTGTTAGTTTTTTTTTTCTGACGGCAGCAGAACCGCCCGGCCAATAGAAAACAGTTGGGCGGAGCTAGCTGTCACTGCTAGCTCTGCACAATCGTTTTCTAATCTTTTTTTTGAACCGAGGTCAAGCAGGTTGGTCAGCAGGGTGTTTGAAGCAGAAGACAGGAGCAAGTGTTTGAAGCAGAAGACAGGAGCAAGATCCAAACAGAAGCCAAGGGTCAAATCCAGCCGAGCAGCAAAGTACAAAACAGGAGGCAGAAGGAAGTCCAATGAACAGGCCGAGTCAGGAGGCAGGCAGCAATCGAGAATGGTCAGAGGCAATCCAGGTCAAACACAGCAAGTCAGTAAACAAGGCAGGAGCAAGGAACACAGGGAACTAGTTAAAGACCATACAGCAACCAAGGATATGGCAGGCTGGTTTAGATAGACCAATCCATTAACAATAGACGTGTCATTTCCTTACGTGCGCACGCTTTTGTGCGGAAGTTCGCTGTGAGCGAAAGCGTAATAGTGTCCGTTTTCCAGTTACTCGAAAAATGGGGCTATGTGCAGAGGTGCTTGGTGCCTTACAGTGAGGGATCAGCCCAGAACTAGAGGTGCACGGGAGGAGCTTGTGAATGATCTCAAGGCAGTTGGGACCACAGTCACCAAACAAACCATTGGTAACACAATACGCCACCATGGATTGAGATCCTGCAGCGCCCGCAAGGTCCCCCTCCTCAAGAAGGCACATGTACAGGCCCGTCTGAAGTTTGCCAATGAACATCTAAATGATTCAGAGAAGGAGTGGGAGAAAGTGGTGTTGTCAGATGGGACCAAAATGTAGCTCTTTGGCATTAACTCGACTCACCACGTTTGGAGGAAGAAAAATGCTGACTATGACCCTAAGAACACCATCCCTACAGTGAAGCGCGGAGGTGGAAACTTTATGATAAAGGTAAAGGCCGATTTTGCCGCATTTAGGGGCCAATGGACGGGGCCATGTATTGTAAAATCTTCGATGAGAACCTCCGTCCCTCTGCCAGAACACTGAAGATGGGTCGTGGATAGGTCTTTCAGCATGACAATGACCCAAAACATACCGCCAAGGCAACAAAGCAATGGCTCAAGAAGAAGCACATTAAGGTCATGGAGTGGCCTAGCCAGTCTCCAGACCTTATTCCTTTAGAAAATGTATGGTGGGTGCTGAAATTTCAAGTTGCCAAGCGACAGCCAAGAAACCTCAAGGATTTAGAGAATATCTGTAAAGAAGAGTGGACCAAAATTCCTCCTGAGATGTGTGCAAACCTGGTAACCAACTACAAGAAACGTCTTACCTCTGTGCTTGCCAACAAGGGTTTCTCCACCAAGTACTAAGTCATGTTTTGCTTGGGGATCAAATACTTATTTTGCTCACTGAACTGCAACTCAATTTATAACATTTGTATCATGTGTTGTTTCTGGATTTTTTGGCTGATATTCTGTCTCTATCATTTAAAATACAACAATGATAAAAATGATAGACCTTTCATGTCTTTGTAAGTGGGCAAACTTACAAAATCTTCAGGGGATCAAATAATTATTTCCCCCACTGTAGTTATCCCTCTAAGAACAATGAAGAAAAATCTCTGACACAAATGGCAAAAGGTACTGAAACGAGTGTTACCATACCTTTTTTCTAGCAGTAATTCAGAAAATAAGGACTTGGTTTTACTTATATATTACATATACATGTATATTAAGGCCCCATTTACACAACTGTGCACGCCATGCAGAGACCTGCTCCCATGCATGCACCCGGACCTGTATGGATGTGTAGCCTGCCATAAAGATGTACATGCACATATTAGTGCACATTAGTACGGTATGCATGTCCATGCAGACACCTGCTCCCATACTAAAGTGCATGAACCATGTAAATGAGGCCTTAACATGAAAGACCGGTTTGTGTCATGTCTCCTTTGAAGGCTGCCGTTGATTATCTCCAGTGTCCCCTTTTCTAACTAGCTAACTCACTAGCTAGCTAAGTATTTTCAACTGTGCTAAATTGTCATTCTGAAACTCCAGCACACTGTAAACATGATGAAACTGATGCAGTTTAGGAAGTTAGTTTAACAGTTAAAGTGCTTTATTAAGAGCACCGTTAGATTTGAACAGCAGTCTGTTTTCACATAAATTTGTGTTTTAAAATTTCACTTCATTACTTCTCCACCATTTCTTTTTTCCACCAGTTATGAGTTTTTTGCCAACTACAATTATCATGAAAATTTTGTTCTGTTGAAAGGGTTCTCTTTTTAAGAGGCAGCTGTGAATATTAATTATATACCTTATTTTGTTTTACAACAGTAAATTACCAATTTGAAAGCCTCAAAGTACCTTTTTGGCACAATTTTTAAGATGATGTCACAATCGCTTGACTACCAAGGTGTATGTATTCTATCTATTATAACTTGGAGTCATAACCGTTACACGTGTCATCTATACAAATTATGCTTAAGAACCTCAAGGTTACTGCCTGGATTTGTGGAAGGCTTAAAGAGCTCCTGTCAGGTCTCCTAATGTTTTAAACCAGCAGGTCCCTGCTACTTCACTGCAAGACTCAGGGAATAGGTAGGGGGTTAGAGGAAGGAACCAATGCATGGCAGGCAGACACAGGTATCCCACACTACCGGAATTCTCAAATGCCAAAGAAGCTTTCCAAGGCTGCAATGCCGAAACACAGGAGTGAAAAAAGAAACAGGCTGCCAAAAAGTTGAGTATATGCGGTCTTCTATTGCATCGACTTGTTGGCTTAAAATATTTAGAGACCTAACAGTGGTTCTTTAAGGTAAATGTAAACTTTACCTGGATGGTATTTAGCTTGATATAACACTGATGACTGGTTTGTTAAAGAAGAACTCCAGATAAAAAAAATACTTACCCTTGCAGTGAAGCTACCTCTGCACTGCAAGGGTTAAGTGCTAGTCTTGTCTAGGGGGCTCAAATAAAGCTGTATTACTCACCTGATCATCGGTCCTGCAGCACAGTCAACACTCAACTCTCTCCCCCTTTATTCCAGCTATGGAATGTCCCTCACTCAACAGTCAATGGACTGCCAGAACCCAAGGAAGAAGAGGTTGTGGGAACCGGTCTAGCAGCCTGGAAGAAGCCGACGGGACTG
Source organism: Nanorana parkeri (assembly GCF_000935625.1). Lineage (NCBI taxonomy): Eukaryota > Metazoa > Chordata > Amphibia > Anura > Dicroglossidae > Nanorana > Nanorana parkeri. Next base: position 12,137 of record NW_017310611.1, on the reverse strand, counting down.
AGTACCAGGTAAAATAAAACAGTTTTATTTGAGCCCCTAGACAAGATGAGCATTTAACCCTTGCAGTGCAGGGTAGGCAAAATCCAGCAACTCCTTAGGGGTCCAGTGGTATAAAGGTATGAATATGTAGAAATTAGACTTAAAGTGATAATCCAGGTAAACAGATAAATACACATTTTCAAAACATAAATGCTAACTATTTTACAAGCCAAAAGATTTTTAGTCTATTCAGCTAGCCTGGGGATTTACAGTGCACAGCGGGGTAGGTGATAAACAAATTTTCGGGTCCAGCAATGCAGCTTCCTTTAGCATTTCTCTACCTGTACTTTGCCCAGTGGACAATAAATAGAACTTATCAGCTCTTGCCAATGAGCACATAATGGCCCAGGAAGGATGAAACAGAAACCACTGAACTTTAACAGTAATTAGTACCCTGGATTTGCTATTACAATTGTACTTTAGTCTTCAGTTTTATTATACCCCATATAAATTGCAGCAAATGGGATTGCTACTGTATAGGGTTAAAATAACCCTATTGCCATGATTTAAATAAGAACACACATGCCTCTTGTATTTCTACAATATTTGTTTGTCCTGGGGTTTACCTTTTAAGCTGTACTGCTCAAAAATGTAGAGTTAGTTAACCATAAACGGTGGCACTGGTTTATTGCTCCCACTCCACTATGCATGGCAATACCCAACATATGAAAGCTTTTGTACTCCTGTTGGTGACACAAAGAGCCCACCACATTCTGTTGAAATGTAACCACCTCCCGTCCATGGCCGTTTCTGAACGGCCGAACGGTAGTCTTGTAGGATCGGGAGGGCATCTTAAGACATCCTGCCCCTCCTCTCGCTCGTGTGTGGCGCTCAGCACACACACGAGTGGGGAAACTGTCAGAAATGTAAACAGCCGGCGATGACAGTTTACATTCAAGCGATCAGGCATCTCTAGAGACGCCCGATCACTTGTGCTAGCTGCGGGTGTGAGCCCCCCCGTACCTCCGTCGCCGGCGCTGCTGGTCTCGAGATCCGCTGTGCCCAGTGCAGCTGGGACCAGCACAGAACTCTGTTACTGGAGAGTCAGTACACGATCTCCCTTTGATCTCCTCTCCTGCCCCCAAATGCAGGAAGTGATGTATGTTACATCACTTCCACATTCCTTTGTCACTCTCCGGTACAGAAGCCAGAGAGAAGCTGATGAAGCAGATCTATGCTTCATCAGCTTCTCTGAGGGTCCCTAGGTGACATCAGTTTATGTCTTCATAAAGAGGACCTGTTATTTGAACTGGCTATCACAGAGGGGGTTTCTTAGCCCCATCTGTGATAGCAATAAAGTTAAGTGTAAAAAAAGTTTAAAAAAAAATTAAAGCAGAAAAAAAATAAAGAAACTGAAAAAAATAATAGTCACAAATAAAAAAAAGTTAAATAACACAATTTTTTTTATTAAAGTCCCCTGCCCCTCCCCCAAATACACACGCAAACATGCATCGGGTGCGCCTATGTGCGAAAACAACGATTGCGCCCATTACGCCACACATGTTACATATCGCCGCGAACGTCTGAGTGAGAGCAATAATTTTAGGGCCATTAATTACTGATAATACTAAGCTGATGAGTGGTAAAAGCGTTCAAAGCGTCGTCTGTGGCCAATTTTGGGTGTGGTCGCTTTCTGCGATTTCGCAAGCGCACGCAATTTTACGGCTTGACCTGTTTGGTGTATTTTTACCCGACATGACCCCGTTTTTTTATATTTTACCAAGAAATTGTGGTGATCATAAATGTTTCATAACATTTCATAGGGAAACAGGTTTTGTTTCAACATTCAGGGTACTTTTTTGTCATATAGTAAAAAATAAAAAAAACCCAGTGATGATTAAATACCACCAAAAGAAAGTTCTATGTGTCCCCAAAAAAATGGTATAAAATTTGTTTCAGTACAGAGTTGCATGATGGAATAAACGTCAGTCAAAGTACTGCAGTGCTGAATACGGAAAAATGGCCTGGATGGGAAGGAGGTTTATCACCCTGTTCTTAAGTGGTTAAACATAAAACATTGCAATATAATAACAGCAGTGGTCAGACCTATTTACTGAAAGCTAACAAGTGAAAAAAGAACACCGCTCACTACTCTTCTCGGAATTGGTATGGTTTTATTTTTTGGAAAACAAGTTGCAGATAAACACATCCAGAAGAAAATTATATCACTCATGTCCTAATTGCAAGTCAGCGCATTACACAACCCATATGGTACATAGATTCCATATGTTGGAGGCTTGTAGCTATCACTGAAATATAGTTTGGGGGCATAATATCAGTGAAAAAGTTAACAAACCGTGTCAAAGATCAGCAAACATTTTTCTATTTAGTTTAATTCAAAGTTAGCAACTGGTAAAAGGAGTTTCATTTGTATTTTTTATGGTGTTTTTGATCATATCATTGTAATCTCTGCAGTGTTTATGTGCAAGTCAGTTGTCTTTTGTCTAAACATAAAACATAACTTACCCATCATGGAGCGCCATCTCTGTGAAATATAATTTGCCTCCAGATGTAATCACTGAACCTGAAAAGGTAATTCTTGTATAAATGTGTCTATACATGCTACTAGGCAATGTTGAAGTTTGGGATAAAGGGCATATAAACTGTTAATTTCTCAAGGGAATTTTCACTTGGTGAAAGAGGTTAAACTTGACTGACATCTATCATCCAATCATGTGCAAGCAAAAATACTTTTTTTTTTCTTTGCACATGATAGGGCATTTTTTGCAAAGTGGATTTTGACCATATTCACTAAGCTAAGGGAAAATTCCCTTGCAGAGTAAACAGCCCATTTATCTTTAGTAAATCCACTTAAAATACCCTGACCAAAGAGGTGTTAAAATAGTGGTACGGTATATAACATCAATGTAATAGTTATACAACCAAAAAAAAAAAAAAAACTATCATGAATGGTTGATAGTAGGGATGTCCCAATACCACTTTTTCAAGACCTAGTGCTTTCCCTGAGGTACTTGTCGATACCAATTATAGATATTTTTTCTTAAAGTGGCATGTAACATTTTTTCTAAAACACTACAGACCACTGATTTTAGAGCAGTTTCTCACGTGGGCTAAAAACAGATGTCACCAGAACGGAATACATATCACCAGAACTGAATATATGTCACCAGAGCTAAATTTAGATACATGTCACCAGAGCTAAATACATGTCACCACAGCAGATTCCACCCGAGCGGCATGTAGATCTCTGCAGGGTTCTGTAGGCAGTAGCTATGCTGATCGGTCAGGTGCCGGCCTGAAATGGTGTGTGCAGAGTTGATCGGGCAGGTGTCGGCTCTGGGGCTGTACGTGCAGTGTGGGGCTGTCCATGGCTGTGCCTGCACCAGGATGGAGGAGCAGGAGATATAGAACCGGACAGGCACTGTCAAGGACAGCTACTGCCAGGTCCCTAGCAGGCTGCCTGAGGTTCCCACAAAGGCGCAAACTCAGAAAGCCGCCGCAATTTTAAAAGTTAAAGGGCCGGTATCGGCCTTAAGAATTGGGGCATTTTCCCGAGCACAAGTACTCATGAAAATGTCTAGATACTAGTATCGGTATCTGGACATCTCTAGTTGATGACCAGGAGATTGAGTTGAAATGTATTTATATCTAAAGAGACTCAAGACTATACATTTTCCCCCAGATAGATACTATTACTGCCTAATGGACTGTAATATACTGTACTGTGCTGTATCAGCAGGTATAAACCGCAGATCTGCCAATCGTTTCCTGCTTGCTGAACCCTCTGGGACACTGACATATCATAGAACAGTCACTGAACAATGCTTTGCTATGAGGCTATATGTGGCCTGTTCATTCCCTTTCATAAATGTAAAATGCAATATATGAGAGCCAAGAAAACATTAGGTTCCTTTTCTGACAATGCCCCAGTATATTCTGTCTGAGGGAACATATTTAAATGAGATCTAAAGACAGCAGCACCACATTAGGTATTTAGAACAAGCATTGTGAAATTAAGAAAGGATTTCAGTTTTTTTTGGTCAAATTAGGTACGTCGGCTTATATTCGGGACGGCTTATACTCGAGTATATACGGTATGCTTCAAAATGATTTTCTTGCATATTCCTGCCTCATTTAAGTAGCATCTTCTGTTTTTTTTTTTGTATTTCCAGATCAATTCCCTCCAAGCCTTGTGCCACATGTCACATGCAGCTGGGGTCCAGGCTGAAGGAAAGGCTGGCAAAGTAGAGAGGTGGGTGGGATGTGGGCAGGGCATTAGGGAGGAGGGGTGGAGCTGTGAGGGAGTAGTATAAGAAAACAGTGTACTAGTTTCTGAGCACAGTGTCAGTACAATGAGAGACATTAGGAAGGCAGAATGAAATTTGGACAAAGGCATACAGGATATGTATGTGAATGTGCTTCTCAGCATCTATTCAAGGGTTTTGGGGGGAATAAATGGAGATAGAAATTGAAAGATAAAGGGTGAGAGATGTTAAATGGCATGCAGAAGCAAATATGAGATTTTTTGTTATATGAGCTAAGTGAACCTTTAATGTGCTGTATTAACCAGTTGCCGTCTGCCCGTTGTAAAAAAACGGACGGACGGCACTGCTGCATTGGCGGGTTGCCGTCTATCCCCCTATATAATAGCAATAACAATAAGTACAAAAAAAAATATATAAATTTTAAAAAAAATAAAAAATAAAAAAGTCACATATAAAAAAGTAAAAAGAAATAAAAGTCACATAAAAAAGTAACCCCCCCAAATGTTTAACTCCCCCACCCCCACGTTTACGCACATATAAACGTAAATATGCGTCCGGTGCACCAGCGCGTGAAAACGACAATTGCGCTACACACGTTACATATCGCCGCGAACGTCGCAGTGAGAGCAATCATTTTAGGGCCATCAATCACTGATAACACTAAACTGATGAGCGGCAAAAGCTTTTAAAGCATCGCCTGTGGTCAATTTTGGGTATTCTAATTTTTGAGGTTTCGCGAGCGTACGCAATTTTAAGGCTTGACATGTTTGGTGTCTTTTTACCCGACGTAAAAAAACTGGGTAAAAATAAATGTTTTATCATTTAATATAGGGGAAACTGTTTTTAAAAAAAATTTGGTAATTTTTCCTTAATATAGTAAAAAATTAAAAAAGCTCTATCTGTCCCCAAAAAATGGTATAGAATTCATTTTAGTACAGCGTTACATGACGGAATAAATGTCAGTCAAAGTACCGCAGCGCTGAATACTGAAAAATGGCCTGGATGGGAAGGGGGTTTAACACCGCGGATGTCAACTTAAAGGACAGCGATATAAACATGTATGTTTTACTTTTGGAGCAGGCATCTTTTGTCTCTAACCCCTCCCACAAGGGCATAATGAAGGTTTCTTGTAGATGGACTCTCCAGCTATTTATTTATACAGGATTAAAGCCCAACTCCAGGCAATTTTTGTAAGAAGAAGGAGCCCCAGCCAGTAAACAAAACAGCAGCTTTGGCTGCATTCATCACCTCAACTCTCATGCTATCCCCTGCAGTAATCCCATTCTGCCACAATTTGTTCAGGTTAAATGACACCCACCAGGAGACTGAGGACATACTGTTAGTACAATGCGTCATGGACCCACCCCCTAAAAGGTCATCATCACAGCACAGTGTAATGATAAATAGAATGGTGCTGTTGTTATTAACCAGGAGAAGATCCAAGCACCAGGAGAAGATCTGAAGACGAAGAGGGTCCTGTGACTATCCTGAATACTTTGGAAAGAGGTAAGTATTTTCATTTTTTAAAAAACACAACAGATAAGGGCCCCAAAGGGTAGGGGGAAACACTGGGAATCAAATGTCAAACAGCACATAGAGGGTCTGAACCCAGAGTTGGACTTTAAGGAAAATACACCAATAGAGCATTAGGTGGCTTTGTAATGAGCTATAAAGTCTAATGGGTATATCTTCAGACTACTGAGTTCCCTAAAGAATATAACATTTCATTCTGTCTGTCAGCAACAATGCCTAACTAAAGTTTTAGCTTTTAGTAAACTTTAGTAAACTTTTAGTTTTTAGAAAAAAAAAATGATTTGATAACTAGCTCCTTGCTGTCTACTACACAGAAAAAAAAGTAAGATGCACGGCACAGTCATGTGATTAAATGATTGAATATTAAAGTGACACTATACTCAGGAGTTAAATCTTAAAAATGCATTCAAGTACCTTAACTATTAACAAAAATGTATCTTATTTGTGTATCACTCAGCTGTAGATCCTCAAATCATCTCTGAATTGTTGTTGACACAGTCCCTCCTTCTGGAGGGTTGCTACTTTTGTTCCTCATGGTCTCTGTGTGTGTTGTAAAGTAGACACCACTCCAAGCTCACTGCTGGGATGGACTACAATCTCACGTTTAGTTTACTAATTTGTAGTAGTCACCCTCCAGAAGGAAGGACAGTGTCAGCAACAATTCCAGAAGGAAGGACAGTGTCAGCAACAATTCAGAAATGATTTAAGTATCTCCAGTGATACATAAATGAGCTACATTTTTCTTAATAGTTACGGTACTTGAATGCATATTTAATATTTAACTCCTTAGGTTAGTGTCACTTTAACCTCCCTGGCGTTATACCTGAGTGTGGCTCGGGATTAATTTTCAGTACCAGTAACCCCCGAGCCACACTCGGGATTACACAAAAGTGTCACTTTCCTTGTCCCTACTAGCCCGCAGTGTCGTCTGCTGCATGCGCCCGGCCCATGCCGGCATCTGACTTTTAGTTTTGTTTTTGGTGTCACAGCTGGAGGCGGAGCCGGCGGAAATTCAAAAGTGAAAACATGCAATATACACAGAATACACACAATACAATGTAATCTGCTATGATTACATTTCTCTATCAAACCATTGCACTTCAATTTTGTCCCTAGAGCTTTTTCCAGTGCCCTGCCTGCACTTTTACTGTTCTTTCTGCCTGGAAACTTGACATGGCATCCAAAAAGCGTCCCTTTAGGTTAAAAGCGGTTTTAGAAAACAGGGATAGTAAATTAGAATCACTTGCGGAATTGAGCGATAGCGATTCGTTGGGAAATTCGTCATCCGACATTGACAGTGACGACAGCGACAATTCTGCGACCAAGCTCAGTGATGTGCGAACCTAGTACTCTATTGACTGTGGTACGGATCAGCCATTTACTGAACCATTTTTTCCTAAGATTTACTAAGAATTACAGGCCTACAATATAAAACAACACATTTCCATGAAAGACAATGTACCTGCCACGTACCTTAGCGGAGTCTGAGTTGACGAGGGCGGCCTCTCTCACAGCTCCGGTCCCGGAGCACATGGATTGGTTACAGGGGCGCCGGGGCACAGAGAGGCAAGGGTGCCAAAGGCTGGTTAGCCTGTTGCGTCTGCGAGATGAGATGGAAGTGCGTAGATCCAGGCAGGAAGCAGGATGCGGATGCACCGAAGAGGATCCAGAAGGCTTTAGATCCGATGAGCTGAGGAAGCTGGAAGCAGAACACACAAGGCAGAAGGATCGTCGAGCAGGCCGAGGTCATCAAAGAGCTGGCAACGCAGTACAAGGGGTGAGGCAGAATCAAGGTCAAAAACAAGCCGGGGTCTTCAGGGAGCAAGCAACAACAGAGAGTAGTCCAAGCCGGGTCAGTAACGGGTAATCAGGATACAGAAAACACAGGAACACAGAACACAGGAAGCTGATGATCTGACAGCATAGGATAGCTGAACACAGCCTTTATAGCCCAGTTGGCGCCAATTGTTCAAATGACACGTCGGCGCGTGCTCGTGCGCACAAACACGCGCACGACGTGCACGAACGTGAGCGTGACGCGCACGTACGTGCGCACGTTCTTGCAAAGACGCTGCTCCTATTATGGCTCTATGGTCCACAACATGCGCCTGCGCAGACGGCGACACTCGAACTCTGGCTCTGGCTTTCTGACAGTACCGCTTTGGCATGCTAAAATCCTGCATAATCATACCGCCAGGGAGGTTAAGGGAGCAGTGTACTAGGCAAAATAGATATAGCTATATAGCCTATAAGACTATAGCTATATAGCCATAGTCCTATATGTTACAATCTGTCTAATCTACTTAATATTTACCATCAACTGGCTAGTGTTAAGGCATGTCTAAAGAATCCATTCAGCATACTATATATGGATTCAAGAATGCCGTCACACTAGATTGTGCTCATCTTGCAGGTCAAATTTAAAGTCAAAGGGTTTTCAGGTACTGTATTTCAAATGCTGATTAAATCACGTATAATGAATGCTGCTTCTTGATGTTTAAAAGTTTGGTTCTGGCAGAATCAGATAGTCCCCTAAACACTGGCCCTGATATTCTGTTTTAAGGTGGCTCCTTTCCCACCCTTGTGTGTGCTAGTAAGCTGTGTGTGTCTTCACAAACACACAGACATAGCAAGTCAAGACAACCCCCCCCCACACACACACACACACACCCACAAACAACCAAAACCAATACTCTTCTCTACTTCCCTTCTCCAAGATAGTAGATGGACAGCTGCTGGAAAAAGCACTCTCCCTTGTGATCTTGTGCTAGACATGTAGTTCAGAGAAGCTGAGCTATGGAAGTTGGATCCAGCTCTGTTTGAAAATATGATGGCTATAAGTGCTTGGACAAAAAATGTAAGAAATACTTTTGCTGGGTAAAGTATCTGTTTGATCTGAATACAATATGGAAAAAAGTTTAAGGGCTTAATAGTACTTTAAGCAGAATTTGGTGTGAATGGCACAAGATTACAATAAATTCAGCAGATCTTCTCATTTTAGCACAGTTGCTTTGTTAGCTGGATAGCTTTAACATGTCACTGATTAAGTTCACTTGTTGCTTGGAGTTGCCCTTTAATCTAGCATTATGCTGGCATACATTACAGTGCACCCTCCAACAATAACAGACACACTGCATTCAAATCAAAGAACCACTGGCACCTGTCATATCTATTCTATATTATTCAGTAAATGTTACAATTGTGAAGAGGCTATTACATTTATCTTTATTCTTTTTTATTATTAATATTGCTATTATTTTTATTATTATTATTATTTTACAGAATAAAAGAAAAGATCACTCCACAACCAGAGAGAATACACAAGAAGCACAAAAAAATTAACCACTGCTTGCAAATATCAGGCCTTTTTTTACTCCCTTGTACAGGCAGTTAAAATTAGTATATCAAACTGATATATGCTTATTGCGCAAGCAAACGGTATGCCATTCATTAAAAAAAATGTTCATTCCTCAGACACAAACAAGTTGTGTCTCGGATATGCTTAGGTTGTTTCCTCACTTATTTTAAGAACAACAAAATATCAGGAGCAAAAAGAGAAGTAAAAATAAATTGCATACTATCAAGACATTCAGCCTTGTAACAAAGTATAGATGTAGAACAAATTCTATCCTTGAGGCATCTGTTACAGCCCTGTTGAAGAATGGTGGGCTGTGATATATAGTATCTGAGGAAATACTCTGGGGAGCAAGGGGTTGAATGGAAAATTGGGAGTTCCCCTTTCGTATTTGGAGAGATGACAACTATTCTGTCGAAAACTTAGGAAACCAAAATATTTTTTCATGCAAGTCATGCCAATAGGCTTGGCTTTTAAATGAAAAAAAAACAACTAAGTATTAGTTAACCATGCAACATCTGTTCCCCCTCTACAAATTCATGATTGTTTTCTCAGTATTGTTTGACAATACTTCATTTGGTAAATCAGTTAACAAAATAACAATTATCAAAAGCATGTGTATTTAAATGGGCTGTAAACTTTATGTCTATACACTTAAATTGTTAAATGCATTTGCCCTAACTAACGTATGACATGCTATGTAACCATGGGGTGGAACTGCCCAGAGTAAAGCCTATGCAATTGCTCTGGGGCTCTGAGACCAATAGGGGCCCATTGCCAACAACAAGAACAAAGAATTCTTTATTATAAATAATTCATTTGTTAGGCCATCTGTTCACCATTCCTATACATTTCAAATTGTCACAATCCATATGTTTTCCCTTAGGAGCAGCCACCCATGACTTTGTAGTCTAGTAAGGTATTTTCTTTGTTGAGAGCTTTATTGCATCTTCTTTTTTTCCAATGGGAGCTTTGCTGCCAAATGTTAATTGCAGACAAAACTGTTTATAGGCATCTACAGGTTGCAACGGGATACTGTCATTTGTGTACTAATATTGCTAATTGGCATACTTTATAGAATGAGCCTTTACGTGAAAATAGTCATGCTAATTATTTCTACAGTTCTCATGAAAAACGTTAGCAAACTAACATTACTGAACATAAAATTGCAATAAGCTTTCGACATCCAGTACAGTGAAAGAGTCTGGTGTAGCAAGCAAAGTTTTGTCACAGACATAAAACAATTAAATGATGAAGCTTAGGGGTTTGTACTGTAAAATCTGATTTTGATTTAATTCTACGGTTGTTCAATGACAGCCACTTGCTCTAAAATTAGAATACTGCAATGTCAGCTCAGCATAAGTTCATCCATAATTTTTGATCAAATTCAGTTTTAATTCTCAAAAAACAAAAAAAATTAAACAAAAAAACAAATTAAGAACAGAACAAGAAAAAAAACTTACAAAAATGTGTTGATTTTAAAGTGGTTTTATTTTCTTTTTTGTTCATTTTAGGTTAGGACCACATGGGATATTGTAATTCCTTAGCTACTAAGATTTAATCACTGGTTGGCAGTGACCTAATTTGCAGAACAATTAAATGAATGTGTTACCAATGAGATTATAATCAACAAGTGGTTAAATCTCTCACTAAATAAGTAAATCTCGACATTTGCATGAGTTAATTGGTTACAATATCTGTCAGGTTTTCATTGTTGACTGTGTCCTTATTTTTTTCCCATTTACTTTTCCCAGCCTTAACCAGTCACCATTTAACCAGTTGACATCCGCGGTGTTAAACCCCCTTCCCATCCAGGCCATTTTTCAGTATTCAGTGCTGCGGTACTTTGACTGACATTTATTCCGTCATGCAGCGCTGTACTGAAATGAATTTTATACCCTTTTTTGGGGACAGATAGAGCTTTCTTTTGGTGGTATTTATTCACCACTGGGGGTTTTATTTTTTTACTATATTAAGGAAAAATTACCGAAATTTAAAAAAAAAAACAGTTTCCCCTATATTAAATGATAAAACATTTATTATTACCCAATTTTTTGGTAAAATATAAAAGATGGGGTCACGTCGGGTAAAAAGACACTAAACATGTCAAGCCTTAAAATTGCGTGCGCGCGCGAAACCTCAAAAAACGATAATACCCAAAATTGGCCCTAGGCGACGCTTTAAAAGCTGTTACCGCTCATCAGTTTAGTGTTATCAGTGATTGATGGCCCTAAAATGATTGCTCACACTGCGACGTTCGCGGCGATATGTAACATGTGTAGCGCAATTGTAATTTTTGCGCGCTGGGGCACCGGACGCGTATTTACGTTTATAGGCGCGTAAACGTGGGGGTGGGGGAGTTAAACATTTTGGGGGGGTTTTT
>NW_017310611.1:0-414 GCF_000935625.1 Nanorana parkeri | reverse complement strand
GGCGGGCTATGGACCCGCCGATCGCCTATATGTGAAACACCCGGTAACGGGTGTGTGCATTTAGCGGGTCTTTTCTGCCCGTGCGTGCCCGCTAGGGGGCGCGCGCAAGCAGAAAAAAATTGCCGTCAGGAGACGGCAACCCGCAGATGCTGCAGTGCCGTCCGTCCGTTTTTTTACTACGGGCGGACGGCAAGAGGTTAACCAGATCACACATTTATTTAAAAAAATCACCCATAGAGACACAGCAACCAAACCCCCACTCTACGAATTGTTTTTATTGCTTCTATGGTTACTATGGAAAACAACACTCTCCCAATGGCTTCTTGTTGGGCCTTTCTGTCACACAGGATTCTCTCTCCTCTCTCCTAACACTTTGGGGTTGATTTACTAACTTCACAAACACGCCACAAACAC
>NW_017310610.1:18970-19631 GCF_000935625.1 Nanorana parkeri | reverse complement strand
CTCCCAGGCAATTTGTTCGCCAAGCCCTGTGTGAGCAGGAATAATTCAAAGTAAATCGTTCCCATTCAGATCATCAATATGTGGGATTATGAAAACTCCTTCCGGGACCCAGTATAGGTGGAAGCTCCACCATCGGGTACATCCAATTTCACCAGGGTCTACAATAGGGTTGCCACCTTTTCTTCCAGCGAAACCCGAACACTCTAGAGAAGCACAGACATTTTGTGGGGAGAATGAGTCGCAGCTTATTCATATGTACATAGTGTCACCCATTCATATGTAAATATCACAATTGAGACTATTTTCAGTGGGGGGCCAGTAGCCCCTATATTAATTTTGGTTGCCCCTGTCTGCCTGACATCTTGTGTCTGGGTTTCAGCTGCCATGAAACCCGAACACAGCATTCAAAACCCGGACTGTCCGGGTGAATCCTGGACAGGTGGCAACCCTAGTCTACAAGTAATCAATTAGTACTCAGTCTTCCAACACAAACTAGCGTCCTCCCATCACCCAAAGCTCAGTATACCGCGAGCTGCAACTCGCGGTATACTGAGACGCCGCAGCTGAAGCGGATCCCGACAATTTTGTCTGGATACGCCCAGCTGCGTGAGTGACAGCTGGCTCTGCCTATCTAGAGGCAGAGCCAGCTGTACCCGCCCCC
>NW_017310610.1:13194-17620 GCF_000935625.1 Nanorana parkeri | reverse complement strand
CGGGACGTACACTGTACGTCTCTCGTCACGAAGGGGTTAAGGACCAAGGCCTTTTTTTTTTCGTTTTTTTTGTTTACATTATATAATCCACATTTTAGGCCGGAAAATTACTTCAAACCCCCAAACATTATATATTTTCTGAAAGCCAAGACCCTGTAGAATAAAATGGTGGCAGTTGTAAATTTTTTTTATTGCACAACATTAACACAACTTATTATCAAACCCAAAAATTTAGTGAAAGATGCACTTAAGCTACATTTAGTGCCCCAAACTACTAGATAAAACCATTTTTTTTTTTAAAATATAAAAGAAGAGGTTACAACGTGTAAATAGATACCCAAGATGCCCAGGTTAAAAATTTTGTGCATCCGTACCCTAAAAAGTCCATAGGTGACGCTTTAAAAGCCCCCACGGGTCATCAGTTTGCGTGTAAATATTGGCCCTAAAATTATTGCTCTCACTCCGGCGTGTGCAGCAGTACCCATCATGTGTAACGCAATCATCGTTTTCATATCTAGGCGCACCCGACGCGTGTTTACGTGAAGACGCACGTGCTCGCGGGGGTCTTTATAAAAAAAAAAATTCACATTTATTTTATTTAATATTATTTTTAAAACTGTTTATTTTTTTACTATACTTTAATTGCTATCACATAGCGGGGCTTACAAGCCCCCCATGTGATAGCAGATTGGCAATTACAGGTCCTCTTTAAGGTGATGCTGGGGGTCCAAAAGACTCTAGTGTCACCTTTACACTCTAAATAAGCGAATGAAGTGCAGATCGCAGGCTTCGGGGGCGGAGCAATGACAGCTATGGGACCGGAAGTGATGCAATACGCGTCGCTCACGGTCTCATAGAACGGGGAGGAGATCGATGAACGGACGTTCGCCGATATCCTCCCCAGCTTCTCACCGACCCCTGAGATGCCGGTCCCGGGCCCGTAGGAGGGATGGCGGAGCCCGGGAAACACATTGCGGGTGGGGGGGTTTGGGCGGCCACTTTACCGGATCGTAGAAGCGATCTGTCGACAGCTGAGGCGCCAGAATCGCCTCTATTGTAAAGCCGCCCGCCGGTTCTACGGCTTCTAAACAATAATGGTGCCGGTTGATGGTGGATTTTGTTTTTGCTATTTCACCTTTTCCCCTAGGTGGACACTGTCAGTCAGCACATCATACATCATGGCGATTCAGAAATCTGTCTCCTCCTGCATGCCAAGAGCTTTTACAGCTGCTCAGTAGCAAAGAACCTCGTATAGATTCCTAGGGGTCTATTTATAAAACAATAACAAAGTAATTTGCCCTGAGGATCTCTGTGTTCGCTTTGTGTGAATAAAGACAAAAATGAATGTTTCTATTCAGGTTGAATGTGATATGATGTAATATTGCATAATGGCCACTAGATGAAGCCGAGGAGCATAGGATATCGAATGTGATGTAATAGCAGATTATGGCCACTAGATGGAACCGAGGAGCATAGGAAATTATTATTTACTTTCAATGCTCCCCAGCACCATCTAGTGGTCATATTACCGTATTACATCACATTGCAGTTCCACATTACGTTACATTCGAGCGTTCATACTTGTCTTTATTCACATAGAACGAACAATCATAAAGATTTGCGGGGGGCGAATGGCTCTGTGAATTGTTTATAGATAGACCCCCTGGTGACTGATCTGTTATGTCTCATGAACCAGTCATTTATCTGCTGCAATTACTTTTTAAAATCTCAACTCCAGGCTGTTCTGTTTTGAACGGTTTTACCTGCCAATTGATTTGTGTTTCTGTCCATTCAGTCCTGCAGTTTACACAGCTCTGCTAAGCAGCACAGCCAGGTGCATGGCACCAATTCCACTGTTGGAGTTAAGGAATACAGTCGTGACATCTCACTATGCCCAGACTACAGAGTGGGCAATGAAGGAGCAGCTGGAGAACAATGACAGCGTCTCTCTGCTCACTTTACTCTCCCCCTCCTATCATCTTGCTCCTTTTTAGGAGATTTGCATGCAGCATTCCTGGTTCCCAGTGCTGTTCTTCCCTCTCCCAGTTTGAGTGGTGCTCTAGACGGGGTTACAGGAGGCTGATTCCACATCAGATTCAGGTATCTATACTAGTTGCATTGAAACAAATACACTTCATGATTTATTAATGACTACAGAGCTGCATTAACATCTGGAGTTCAGCTTTATCTTCACGGCATCTTTGTTGCTGCTGGGCAAAGAAGGTGAGGTGGGCTCAGGGCAAAGAAACATATTAAAAAAGTATGATAAAAATAAAACTTTTATTCAAAGGTATTAAACTTGTAGGCACAATATAAGTATTCTTATCAAATAAAACAACAGAAGGCAAACAATAAATGTCAAACTAAAATAGAGTCTATAACAATAAAGTGTCAGGTTGTCATGCCGATCACTTTTTTCAAGTCAGTATATCTAGAAAAGTAAAAATAGAAAACAGAACACAAAACTCGTACTACGTTCGGCCATCCTGACAGCTGCGGGCACGGCTTCTCTCCCCCTCACCGCTCGGCCATCCTGACAGCAGGCAGCGCTCCCTCCTGCACCACCTTTGTTGCCATTGCGCCCTGTGCGGCCGCACAGCTCGCACACCCCTAAGGCCGGCCCTAGGTGGGCTCATTCGGGATGGTACGGCCTCAAGGTTGCAGATAACTATATAACTAGGTCCCCTGGTGCATAGTTCATCTTATATCTCCAACAGATTTAGTTTCCTCCCATGTATGTTCCAGGGCTGTGTTGGAGCAGCAGATGGTGAATATAATAGCCGGCAGAGAGATTCCCCCATCCATGTTGTTTAGCATAGATAGGGGAACTGCATGTTTTTTTCTTGCTCGCCAGGTGTATTGCCAGCTTAGGTCGGGAATCTCCCTTCAACCACTTCTCTGAAATTGAAGCTTTGTTTACTGCAGTGCGCAGGTTGTTCATCCGGCTTCTCAGGAAGAGGGAGGACTTGCATGATATGAAAGTGAAAGCTTTTTCAGTCCAGCACATTGACATTAGAGGGATTTGCAGCTTTGCCTGAAACTTCCACCACAGGAATCCAGATCATCGCCCGCACATTGTCTCCAGAAGGTTCCACGTACAATACGACACTATCAGACAGCAGGTAAGAGTGCAAGGTGCGCAGGGCAGCCATCCGAAATTTTGGGGCCCCTTACACGGCTTTAGGCCGCCCCCACCGCACCGCCACCACACTGAGCCAGTCACACTGTTATTATACATTTATATAGCTCTGACATATACCGCAGTGCTGTATAGAGAACACTGAGACAATCACATCAGTCTCTGTACAGAGGAGCTTACACTCTAATGCACAATGGCACCGGCAGTAGGGGGACTACAAATCCCAGCAATACATTTATACACTAATGCAGAAGAGTATATGAATTTGGCTTAGGGCTTAGCGACCCGATGGACGCAGGGATTAGCGACCCGATGGACGCAGGGATTAGCGACCCGCTGGACGCAGGGATTAGCGACCCGCTGGACGCAGGGATTAGCGACCCGATGGACGCAGGGCTTAGCGACCCACTGAACGCAGGGCTTAGTGACAGTATGAGACCCTATGAATACAATGTGACAGATCTGTACGATGACAGTAGGAGACCCTATGAATGCAATGTGACAGATCTGTACGATGACAGTAGGAGACCCTATGGATACAATGTGACAGATCTGTACGATGACAGTAGGAGACCCTATGAATGCAATGTGACAGATCTGTACAATGACAGTAGGAGACCCTATGAATGCAATGTGACAGATCTGAACACTGACACGTTGCGAGGGATCTTCATTGAGACATTTGAAATTGGCGCCAAGATTTCTGGTTTGCTGGGAGCTGCAGAGATAAGATTACCGAGCTGTGTCATGAATGCTGCAACACACCTGAGGGAAACATGCGTGTCATCTGCAAACAAAGAACTGTGCGCGGAGCGGGGGGGGGAGGGGGTGTTGGGACCGAGAGCTGGCGCAGGCCCCGGGGAAGACCATCCCCACCCCAAACACACTGTTTGCTAACTCATTTACTAAAAATGGGTGCTCCGCTGTAATGAACAGGCAATGTTTTTAGGTATCAGAGATATAACATCTCTATATATAACAAATCTATTTTCTCTAGTTTTGGATGACGTGGTGAAGGGTCAGACCCCCTGTCAGTTTTGCACTGTTGTCTGTTCCCGCTAGGGAAATTCACCTCCCCTGGTTGTCCTGGTGTCACTGAGAAGCCATAAGAAGTCCAAATTATTAGAGTTGTCACCAGAATGGGAACAGAGAGGAAATCTTCTAGTGTCTTTCCTGTGACAGCTTGGGAATTCTACTCACTTTGGAGGGATTTTCTTTCATTTCCTGTAGTATTGTGAGGACAGGAAGTGAAGGGAAATCTCCCGGGGGGGGGGGGGGCAGGGCACC
>NW_017310610.1:0-12833 GCF_000935625.1 Nanorana parkeri | reverse complement strand
GGGGGGCACGGCACAGACAGCTGACAGAGGTTTTAACCATTCTCTACCCCTTCTCTCATTCCATTGAAGAGGTCAGGAAAAGAGAACCTGTACTTTGACCATTGGCCATTACCTGCTTTTCATATATCAGAGTCTCTGCAGGCGCCCCCATACACAGCATGTTGTAGCCAGCGTATAGGACAAGAGAAGTGTTACTGTGCAGAGTCCATACATACAGAATAAGAACAGATACCGAGAATGACACCCGGCATACAGGACAAGAGAAGTGTTACTGTGCAGAATCCATACATATAGAACAAGAACAGATACCGAGAATGACGCCCGGCATACAGGACAAGAGAAGTGTTACTGTGCAGAATCCATACATATAGAACAAGAACAGATACCGAGAATGACGCCCGGCATACAGGACAAGAGAAGTGTTACTGTGCAGAATCCATACATATAGAACAAGAACAGATACCGAGAATGACGCCCGGCATACAGGACAAGAGAAGTGTTACTGTGCAGAATCCATACATATAGAACAAGAACAGATACCGAGAATGACGCCCGGCATACAGGACAAGAGAAGTGTTACTGTGCAGAATCCATACATATAGAACAAGAACAGATACCGAGAATGACGCCCGGCATACAGGACAAGAGAAGTGTTACTGTGCAGAATCCATACATATAGAACAAGAACAGATACCGAGAATGACGCCCGGCATACAGGACAAGAGAAGTGTTACTGTGCAGAATCCATACATATAGAACAAGAACAGATACCGAGAATGACGCCCGGCATACAGGACAAGAGAAGTGTTACTGTGCAGAATCCATACATATAGAACAAGAACAGATACCGAGAATGACGCCCGGCATACAGGACAAGAGAAGTGTTACTGTGCAGAATCCATACATATAGAACAAGAACAGATACCGAGAATGACGCCCGGCATACAGGACAAGAGAAGTGTTACTGTGCAGAATCCATACATATAGAACAAGAACAGATACCGAGAATGACGCCCGGCATACAGGACAAGAGAAGTGTTACTGTGCAGAATCCATACATATAGAACAAGAACAGATACCGAGAATGACGCCCGGCATACAGGACAAGAGAAGTGTTACTGTGCAGAATCCATACATATAGAACAAGAACAGATACCGAGAATGACGCCCGGCATACAGGACAAGAGAAGTGTTACTGTGCAGAATCCATACATATAGAACAAGAACAGATACCGAGAATGACGCCCGGCATACAGGACAAGAGAAGTGTTACTGTGCAGAATCCATACATATAGAACAAGAACAGATACCGAGAATGACGCCCGGCATACAGGACAAGAGAAGTGTTACTGTGCAGAATCCATACATATAGAACAAGAACAGATACCGAGAATGACGCCCGGCATACAGGACAAGAGAAGTGTTACTGTGCAGAATCCATACATATAGAACAAGAACAGATACCGAGAATGACGCCCGGCATACAGGACAAGAGAAGTGTTACTGTGCAGAGTCCATACATACAGAATAGGAACACATACTGAGAATGACACCCGGCATACAGGACCAAAGAAGTGGTACTGTGTAGAGTCCATACATACAGGATAAGAACAGATACTGAGAATTACACCCGGCATACAGGACAAGAGAAGTGGTACTGTGCAGAGTCCATACATACAGAATAAGAACAGATACCGAGAATGACACCAGGCATACAGAACAAGAGAAGTGTTACTGTGCAGAGTCCATACATACAGAATAAGAACAGAATAAGAACGAGAATGCACCCGGCATACAGGACAAGAGAAGTGATACTGTGCAGAATCCATACATATAGAATAAGAACAGATACCAAGAATGACACCCGGCATACAGGACAAGAGAAGTGATACTGTGCAGAGTCCATACATACAGAATAAGAACAGAATAAGAACGAGAATGCACCCGGCATACAGGACAAGAGAAGTGATACTGTGCAGAGTCCATACATACAGAATAAGAACAGAATAAGAACGAGAATGCACCCGGCATACAGGACAAGAGAAGTGATACTGTGCAGAGTCCATACATACAGAATAAGAACAGAATAAGAACGAGAATGCACCCGGCATACAGGACAAGAGAAGTGATACTGTGCAGAGTCCATACATACAGAATAAGAACAGAATAAGAACGAGAATGCACCCGGCATACAGGACAAGAGAAGTGATACTGTGCAGAGTCCATACATACAGAATAAGAACAGAATAAGAACGAGAATGCACCCGGCATACAGGACAAGAGAAGTGATACTGTGCAGAGTCCATACATACAGAATAAGAACAGAATAAGAACGAGAATGCACCCGGCATACAGGACAAGAGAAGTGATACTGTGCAGAGTCCATACATACAGAATAAGAACAGAATAAGAACGAGAATGCACCCGGCATACAGGACAAGAGAAGTGATACTGTGCAGAGTCCATACATACAGAATAAGAACAGAATAAGAACGAGAATGCACCCGGCATACAGGACAAGAGAAGTGATACTGTGCAGAGTCCATACATACAGAATAAGAACAGAATAAGAACGAGAATGCACCCGGCATACAGGACAAGAGAAGTGATACTGTGCAGAGTCCATACATACAGAATAAGAACAGAATAAGAACGAGAATGCACCCGGCATACAGGACAAGAGAAGTGATACTGTGCAGAGTCCATACATACAGAATAAGAACAGAATAAGAACGAGAATGCACCCGGCATACAGGACAAGAGAAGTGATACTGTGCAGAGTCCATACATACAGAATAAGAACAGAATAAGAACGAGAATGCACCCGGCATACAGGACAAGAGAAGTGATACTGTGCAGAGTCCATACATACAGAATAAGAACAGAATAAGAACGAGAATGCACCCGGCATACAGGACAAGAGAAGTGATACTGTGCAGAGTCCATACATACAGAATAAGAACAGAATAAGAACGAGAATGCACCCGGCATACAGGACAAGAGAAGTGATACTGTGCAGAGTCCATACATACAGAATAAGAACAGAATAAGAACGAGAATGCACCCGGCATACAGGACAAGAGAAGTGATACTGTGCAGAGTCCATACATACAGAATAAGAACAGAATAAGAACGAGAATGCACCCGGCATACAGGACAAGAGAAGTGATACTGTGCAGAGTCCATACATACAGAATAAGAACAGAATAAGAACGAGAATGCACCCGGCATACAGGACAAGAGAAGTGATACTGTGCAGAGTCCATACATACAGAATAAGATACTGAGAATTACACCCAGTGTAGGAGCAGAGAAGTTGCAGTGTGCAGTAGAGATCATTGTGCACATTCACTATCAGGTCTCATTGTTTTCTCTGCTGTAGTTGGTGATTGATCTTCCACACTGACCTCGGATTGCCTTTTCCTCTTCAGGGTCGGTCGGTCGGATTCAGTAGTTCCGGGAAGTCTCCGCCATGGGCAGTCAGAGCTCCAGTACGTATTTCTCTTCAATGACAAGCGCTTTGTATAAAGATTTGTTAATAAAAAGTTGAATGTGGAGAGAAAATGCCGACTTCTGTCCATTCGCTGCCAGGCATCCAATCCGCTCACTCCAAGAGATGACTAGATACATTCTATACACTGATACAATGAATCAAACATCGGGATCAATGATTCTGATCAGAGATTGTACAACGCAGAACACTGATTGGTTGGTTACAAATGTTACTTTACATTTTCATAGAATAGTAACTAACATTGATCAGCTGGAGAATATTCATCTGATTGTGTTTATTAGTTATCGTTCTCCTGTAAGGTTAATGTGGCAATTATAAGTGACAACAACTGCTCACTGCAAACACAGAATATCACCCCAACATCACACCTTATATGTGACCTCCGGCCTTCCCTCCAGTCTTGTATCTCACCTCCAGCCTTCCCTTCAGTCTTCTATCTGACCTCCGGCCTTCCCTTCAGTCTTATGTCTGACCTCCGTCCTTCCCTTCAGTCTTATATCTGACCTCCGGCCTTCCCTTCAGTCTTCTATCTGACCTCCGGCCTTCCCTTCAGTCTTATGTCTGACCTCCGTCCTTCCCTTCAGTCTGATATCTGACCTCCGTCCTTCAGTCTTATATCTCACCTCCAGTCTTCCCTTCAGTCTTCTATCTGACCTCCATCCTTCCCTTCAGTCTTATATCTGACCTCCGGCCTTCCCTCCAGTCTTCTATCTGACCTCCGGCCTTCCCTTCAGTCTTCTATCTGACCTTCGGCCTTCCCTTCAGTCTTATGTCTGACCTCCAGCCTTCCCTTCAGTCTTATGTCTGACCTCCGTCCTTCCCTTCAGTCTTATGTCTGACCTCCGGCCTTCCCTTGAGTCTTATGTCTGACCTCCGGCCTTCCCTTGAGTCTTATGTCTGACCTCCGGCCTTCCCTTGAGTCTTATGTCTGACCTCCGGCCTTCCCTTGAGTCTTATGTCTGACCTCCGGCCTTCCCTTGAGTCTTATGTCTGACCTCCGGCCTTCCCTTGAGTCTTATGTCTGACCTCCGGCCTTCCCTTGAGTCTTATGTCTGACCTCCGGCCTTCCCTTGAGTCTTATGTCTGACCTCCGGCCTTCCCTTGAGTCTTATGTCTGACCTCCGGCCTTCCCTTGAGTCTTATGTCTGACCTCCAGCCTTCCCTTCAGTCTTCTATCTGACCTCCCGCCTTCCCTTCAGTCTTATATCTGACCTCCGACTTTACCTTCAGTCTTATATCTGACCTCTGTCCTTCCCTTCAGTCTTATATCTGACCTCCGGCCTTCCCTTCAGTCTTCTATCTGACCTCCGGCCTTCCCTTCAGTCTTGCACAGTTGTACCAGCTCCTCTCCTGGACTGAAATGGCTTCCTCTGATTTCACTGCACATTATGAGCTTCTCACCATGGGCATTAGAAGCTGCAGGAAGTCAGAGAGAGCCCGCCTAATTTCCTGGCTGGAGGACGTTCAACGTTATCTAGCCTGACTGTCCTTGGCCCTCCCCTTCCAGTTCTTTCAATCATGGAGGCTCAGCATCACATGTGGCCATTACCTAGAGCAGTTTGCATGCAAATGAGGGCTACCTAGGAGCACCCACTACTCTAGACCGACACCCACCCAGAAAAGTAATTGTGACATTTGCATAACTCCTCCCAAGAGCCAGCCCACTGCTTGCATCAGGGCTGATGACTCTTGAGAGGAGTACTTATGCAAACAGAGGAATCTATGTACAGCACCCTCTGGCCCCTCCCACCAGCTATGATCTACCTGCATTGCACAGAGAAGTACAGAGACCCATTGATAACATCACTGGATTTTAAAGAAGAACTCAGAATAAAATAAAACTTAACCCTTTCAGTGGGGCTATCTTCACACTGCAAGGGTTAAGTGCTCATTTTCGTCTAGGGTCTAAAATACCAGTTCTGCCTGGCTGCTATATTAGTCCCTGCAGCCTATCTCCCATTCCACTCCAGCGGGCTAAGAACCCATAAGTCATCCAATAGAGTGCATTGGACATGAAGACTAGGGCTGCAACAAATAATCGATTAAATCGATAATAATAATCGATAATGAGAATAGTTGGCAACTATTCTTGTTATCGATTAGTTGGTGGGAGGGGAGTTTTTAATGCAACTAATCGATTAATCGGAAAAATATTCAGGCAACTAATCGATTAGAAATATAATCATTAGCTGCAGCCGTAGTGAAGATGTCAAAAGACTTTCCATCACCGGAGCGAAGGGTGAGAGAGGCTGCAGGGACCGGTCTAGCTGCAAGGCAGGGGTGAGGTTCGGGTGAGTACAGGTGAAACTCGAATAATTAGAATATCGTGCAAAAGTAATTGCAGTAAGTGCTGCAACAGGGGCCCAAACCAAGTACTGAGTACATATGCATGCTTGTACTTTTCAGAGGTCCGATATTGTTCTATGTACAATCCTTGTTTTATTGATTGCATGTAATAATCTACTTTTTTGAGGTTGTGGATTTGGGGTTCTTGGGGTTTTCATGAGCTGTAAGCCATAATCATCACAATTATGACAAATCACGGCTTGAATTATCTTGCTTTGCATGTAATGAGTCTATCTCATATATTAGTTTCACCTTTTAACTTGCATTAGTGAAATAAATGAACTTTGCACGATATTCTAATTATTCGAGTTTCACCTGTATATCTTTGTTATTATATACTCTAGATAAAAATGAGCACGTAACCTTTACACTGCGGGGGTAGCCCGCAAGGGTTAAGGGTTAAGTTTTATTCTACCTGGAGTTCTGGGACAGAAACTGATGGTCAATCCAAAATGTTACAGAGAGGAGGCAGCGGGGATCTTCCAATGGGGAAACCTGTTCCAGTGACAGCCGTTTAAAATGGGATTTCCTCTCACTTTGGAAAGATTTTCTCTCACTTCCTGTTGTGCCCAGATAGGAAGTGAAGGTAAAAAAAACATGAATGGGATTCTAACATCCACAATTTGATCCATTCACAGCTTCAGAGGAAAATGGCTTTCGGTACATTTTAGTGATAATTAGCATTTAATATGTCATATCATCTTTACCTCCTACCATTGTGTCTTGAATTGTATTGTCATTGTAATGTCTTCCTTATACTGTAAAGCGCTGCGCAAACTGATGGCGCTATATAAATCCTGTATAATAATAGCAGTAAATGTCCCTCGCTGAGTGCACTGATTCACAGCATCTTCCCACATTGTGCAGGTCAGGAGATGGACTACTCCGAGCCGTGCTCTCAGGACGTAGAAGGTAACTTTCTGATTTTTGTTATATAGAGCTGAGCTCCGGGCAGATATAACAACACAGATCAATGCAGCTCTATACTCATTAATAGATCTCTAAAAGTGACCTGGTTGCCAGGAGCTCGGTGGGACGCCAGCCACAGAGTCCTAGGTTCCTAAGAGCTGGGCAGAGAAATGTGTATGGTCCTTACACATCTTCCCGCCCAGCTCTTAGCAACCTAGGATACTCTGACTGGCGTCCCACCCAGCTCCTAGCAACCAGTGGCATCACTGGTTGCCAGGACCTGGGCGGGACGCCAGGGCGCAATTTGGTGTAGATACGTCTCTGGCTGCAGATCTCAAACTGGAGATGGATTAAGGACCCCCAGAAGTCAGTAGGGTTGACATTTCACCTCAGCGTTGGATTCTAGACTTGTAGTGAAGACGTGAACAGATGTGCGCCAGTCACTTAAACTGAACAGTCGTTATAATTTATTCAGGCCAATATACTCTGGGAGAGAGGGTTAGGGCACGGAACACCCAAAAGATCTGAGGCAGACTCTGTACTCTACTTACAGACACACAGAAAGAAAGGACCTTTAAGCCCAACCGGCTCTCTGTGTAGGGTTGCCACCTTTTCTTTCGAGCGAAACCCAAACACTCTAGCGATGCGCGGACATTTTGGTCTTGGGCGAATGAGTCGCGGCTTATTCATATGTAAATATCACAGTTGAGACTATTATCAGTGGGGGGCCCGTAGCCCCTATCTTAATTTTGGTTGCCCCTGTCTGTCTGACATCTTGTGTCTGGGTTTCTGCTGCCATGAAACCCGGACACAGCATTCAAAACCCAGACTGTCCAGGTGAATCCTGGACAGGTGGCAACCCTATCTCTGTGGCCTCCTAACCTATATAGTTGCTGCATATCAACTCCCTGGACGAGCCACCAAATATCCTGCGAGCTCCAAGCTCATGCCCAGCTACTCAGGAAGTTCACCACTGGTGCTTCCATCCAGGATCCTGTTTCACGCCTCCTGAGCATCACCTCCAGGCAGGCAGTGCAAGCCTAAACCCCAACGTTGGACTTAGCAAGCCTCAACCCCAAACTTGGGCCTAGCAAGCCTCAACCCCAAACTTGGGCCTAGCAAGCCTCAACCCCAAACTTGGGCCTAGCAAGCCTCAACCCCAAACTTGGGCCTAGCAAGCCTCAACCCCAACCTTGGTCCTAGCAAGCCTCAACCCCAACCTTGGGCCTAGCAAGCCTCAACCCCAACCTTGGGCCTAGCAAGCATCAGATTCCAGCCTTGGACCTATCCTTCTCAGGCACATGTGTCCTCCTCCGGTAGTATGCCTGGGAGGTCATAAACAGTGGCACATGTCCTCAGGCAGCACCTAAGAGGCAAGAGAGGTTCCCCTGAATATTTATACCCTTCCCCAGGATGCACCACTGGCAATAAACCTCCGAGTAGCTGGCCAAATAGTCATAACTCAGGCTATTGTAACTTCTCACATTATTGCCAGAGACACTCCCCAGCCGCAGGCAGAAGTATACAGTGACCTGAAAATAGGGACAACCCAATGAAAGCAGAAAGAAGAACCGGAATTCTGGGCCCAGGCTGACTACAGCCCAGCCAAGCCACTACATTTGAAGAGACCAATTAGCTTGGTTCCTGATCATGTGATAATCATGCAGCCAATAATGGTGACCTCTGGGTTTTTTTCTCAGCCTGCAGACGGCATTGTGCACAGAGAAAGAGATAACGTGTTTGAATCTATTACAGAGTGTAAATAATAAAAAAGCTTTAAATATATTTCAAATATAAAAAATTATTTGGGGGGCGAGGAAGTGCATAGCAGCATGATAATATACATTCATAGAACAGTGGGCGGGCTGTGTGTCTAGAGTTCCACCTTAGGTTTTATGAATAAAGCTCACACATCTTATGTCAGTACCGATGGACTCTGTGTATTTGTCTTATGTCGGTACTGATGGACTCTGCGTATTTGTGTTGTTTCCTACAGAACAGAGTCTGACCAACACGGTGGAGATGACCAGTGCCCAGAGCAGTCTAGAATCCAGTATGTAAACACAATGTGAATTGTATTGAGGGATTGGAAATTATTTGGTATAGAGATATGGGGGAGGGGGCATAAGGAGCTCCAAAGAGCAGCTACAGCATGGTTGTCGGGTCGCATACTGGGAGCACATGCCCTGCATATCTTGCTTTGTGCCCTAGGTCCAGACACGGCTGTCATGTTTCTCTGTTGCCGACATAGTGCAGGGGCAGCCACATTTTATTCTATACAGGCATGAGGGGAGCAGTCCGCCATGCCGCTCCTTTTCAGCACTGCCACCCTCATGTTTTACCTCTGGCAACAGTGACTAAAGGGACAGGCAGCCATGTCACCAGAGGGGTAAATGATTTTGTGTGTGTGTATGACTTGACTATACAATGTTTGTGCGTATGCATGTTTATACAGTGTGGGTTGGTGGGGAAATTAATCAAAGGGGGTTATTTTTGCTGAGGTGTACATACATCTGATCCCTGCACTGCGTATATTACATATGCCTGACCACTGCACTATGTATGTTACCCACTCCTGACTGCTACATTCTGTACATTACATACACCTGACCCCTGCACTATGTACATTACACATACCTCAACCCTGCACTTTGTAAATGACATACACCTGACCCCTGTAGTATGTACATTACACACTCCTGAACCCTGCACTATGTACATTACACACTCCTGAACCCTGCACGATGTACATTACACACTCCTGAACCCTGCACGATGTACATAACATACACCTGACCCCTGCACTATGTACATTACACACTCCTGAACCCTGCACTATGTACATAACATACACCTGACCCCTGCACTATGTACATTACACACTCCTGACTCCTACACTATGTATATTAGACACACCTGAGATTTGTAGTCCTCTATAGCTGATGGTATTCTGCATTGCTGTATTATGTATTGCTGGGATTTGTAGTCCTCTATAGCTGATGGTATTCTGCATTGCTGTATAATGTATTGCTGAGATTTGTAGTCCTCTGTAGATGATGGTATTCTGCATTGGTGTATATGGTGTTGCTGAGATTTGTAGTCCTCTATAGCTGATGGTATTCTGCATTGCTGTATAATATATTGCTGGGATTTGTAGTCCTCTATAACTGATGGTATTCTGTTTTACTGTATAATGTATTGCTGGGATTTGTAGTCCTCTGTAGATGATGGTATTCTGCACTGCTGTATATGGTGTTGCTGAGATTTGTAGTCTCTCTACAGCTTGGAGTCAGGGCAGAACCACCATGGTCGCTGCGGTAGCCGCTACGCCCTGGCGCTCCACTACTGTCCTAAAATAATTAGTCTGCATTCTTTTAGAAAAACTGTCTCATGACACAATATTGACCTAATATTGACTGACCCCTTATTTAAAAGCCACAGATAAAATGCACAGACCCGATAATTTAGAATTGCTCCTCAGCTTTTTTCCATTGCATCCACCATCCATAGTGCCCAGTGGAAGAAAACCGATTGCACAGAATCTTTCCCCAGCAATGAATGCTCAGACTCCGTTCTCAATACTCGTGTGCCAGATGCGTCATCCCATTCATATGAAACAAACATGAGAGGTTCATAGTGTAAACTATATTCCTTTATTGTTACCAAAGCATAAAAACATCCAATATACTCACACAGTGAAGTGCATAAAACCTGCTTTGGGCACAGAAAGCCAAATGTTTGAAGCGAATGCTCACTAGCGCATAGACATGCGCCATGAGTCCTCAGAAGTGCTCTGCGATTGCTAACCACATCGCTCCTCTCCACAGATGACATCAGGAGCAGTCACAGCATTGCTCATCACATCCATTTAAATACTCACTCGAACACTTAACCATTTCCAAACTTGTAGACTTAAAACATTCTAAAACAAATTACAAAAAAACTCAATAAAAACCTGAAAGGAAACAGAATAAAACCAAGCAGCATTAATAATGTGCAATAAAACAATTTAAGTCCCGACCCGCAGCTGATTAGACGGGAGGCCTATAAAGCTTCTGTGTTCGAAGGAGCTCTGGTTCAGACAGGACCTGAGCTCATCCCTAGTTCTCATGTATCCAGGTCATGGTATAGCTAGTAGTAGTTAATCACATTCAATTGGCCTTGTTCTGTTCTTTGTGCGACACCACCACTGCTCCCTCTTATCTGTTTTAAAGATATGGACTGTTCTGAGAGCCCGGAGAATGGGAACGAGGATGGGAGTGATGACCAGGATGACAGCAGCCACAGTGACTCAAGCAGCGAGGGTAAAACTGAATGTTGTAACCAGTAGCCCAGATCACATCCATTGTACAACTCATCTTCATATTCCTGCGGGCACTGCACATGTCTGACATTGCAGAGATTTCTAAACTGATCTACAGTGGGCCCCGCTTGGTTGTCCAGCCTATTCTACTGAAGGCAGTGGTGTCATTGGTGGTAAGGGAGCACAAGGGCCACTGCTGCACATGCCCTGCATATCTTGAGGCACGGAGAGAAGAAAGCAGCAGTGTAGTGAAAGACAGCCATGTATATTAGCAAATTGGTAGAGGGAACTTTAGATAGGTGTACAGACTGGAGCAGAGCCTGATAATACACTGCTAAAGTATGCATTTTAGAGTGGTCACATACCTCATGAAGACCAGGTGTCGCCACTGTCTTCTGTGTCACATGGGTCATGTGGGTCCCCGATCCCCACCATCACCATAGGTCATGTGGATCAGGTGTTTCCACTGTCAACATGGGTCATGTGGATCAGGTGTTCCCACCATCAACATGGGTCATGTGGATCAGGTGTTCCCACCGTCTTTATTGATGTAAACATGTAATACATGGAATGTTAAAATTTGTTTAAAATTTTGTAAAAATAAAGATTAAATATTAAAAAAGGTGTTCCCACCGTCAACATGGGTCATGTGGATCAGGTGTTCCCACCATCAACATGGGTCATGTGGATCAGATGTTCCCAACGTCAACATGGGTCATGTGGATAAGGTGTTCCCACCATCAATATGGGTCATGTGGATCAGGTGTTCCCACCATCAACATGGGTCATGTGGATCAGATGTTCCCAACGTCAACATGGGTCATGTGGATAAGGTGTTCCCACCATCAATATGGGTCATGTGGATCAGGTGTTCCCACCATCAACATGGGTCATGTGGATCAGATGTTCCCAACGTCAACATGGGTCATGTGGATAAGGTGTTCCCACCATCAATATGGGTCATGTGGATCAGGTGTTCCCACCATCAACATGGGTCATGTGGATAAGGCATCCATACCATACCATACCATCCTTGCTCACACAGGGCTTGGGAACAAAGTGCATGGGAGCTAAGTGGCGTTAAAAAATTGGCGTTTAAACAATTTAAGTTTAACCAGGGTGGTTGTAACTTTTTCCAGGGCAGTGGTATAAATTAAATTTATTTTAACAAACAAGTTATTGAACGTGCCACTTGTGAACCATAATTTAACCCAGGGCGGCAGTATAATTATACAGAGGTTGGTAGTATAATTCAGTATAATTTATTTATCTTAATCTAATTTAAATTATTTAATTTAACAAACAAGTTATTGAACGGGCCACTCGTGATCCACTAAACCCTAGATAATAAAGCTACAGTTAAATAATTAATCTTATATAATCCCTAATATACACTAAAAATAAAAATAAATAAATAGTAAGGGTGGAATAAAATAATGTCTTCCATGAGTGGGTATGCAACCAGGTGCATGTCATGTGCAATGTATGCGTTCCTTGAACATGCGTTCGAGGGGGAATACAATTGTGCTAGATGTGAGCGAGTTGTCTGTTTGGAATCCCAGATTCTGGATCTAAGCAACAAACTGGCAACACTGAGGAGCATAAACAACATGGAAAAGAGTCTGGACTTAACGCACCAGGCTGTCGTGGAGGGGGGTCAGGCTGAGGAGGGGGGGTTGGAGCAGCATGATCCAGAGGTGGGTAGCTGGGTTACTGTTACAAGGCGGGGGAGGGGGAAGAGTGCTAGAGAGGTCAGCCCTG
>NW_017310609.1:0-16946 GCF_000935625.1 Nanorana parkeri | reverse complement strand
CTAAATTATTGTTCTTTCTATTTAAATGTTGTTGACTGTCAGATTGATCTATTTTTTAATTTAACCATTTAGTATCCACAACTGTATTTTCATTATATGGAAGATTAAATATAGCACGTATCACAAAACCAAGCGCAGCACACCGGTTTATAATTGATCACCTTGATGGATATTGCTGCAGCTGGATTTTTTGATCATATATTTTTTTGATTTTTTTGATCTTATTTTCTTTGTATTTTGGTTTTCTGATTTCTGTCATATATCCTAGCGCAACTACCTTGGTCACCATATGTAACTATATAGATCATTTCACCCATTCATGTTAGTATAATTGTAAATGTATTGTCTGCACTGTATTAGCAGTATATACTCTATATGTAGTATATAGAGTATATACTGCTAATACAGTGCAGACAATACATACTTGCTTAATAAATCTCCCCCTCCCACCAAATCTAAGTACAAGTACTTGTCAAAATGCCCTGTATCGGGCCGATTCTGATGCTAGCATCGGTATCGGGACATCCCTAAAATATACCCTTCCAGTTAGAGACTTCTACAAATACCTTCGCATAAGACATTATTTGCAATCGATAGGTGTAAGAGGGGGAACGCTCCTTAAGAGAGGCATACATTTTTTTTGCGCTAGTTCCTCACACAAGAAGGGAATCTCCTTCTTTTATAATCTTCTAAGTGAGCCCATATCTCAAGATAAATTACCATCTATGAAGTGGTGGGAGACTGAATTAAACTTTTCAATTTCCCCGGAACAATGGTACAAAGAGATCTCATGGCCTTTGAAAACATCGAGATGTTTGAGCCACTGGGAATCCCTACAGAAAATTTGACATAAGTGGT
This sequence comes from Nanorana parkeri, assembly GCF_000935625.1. Classification (NCBI taxonomy): domain Eukaryota; kingdom Metazoa; phylum Chordata; class Amphibia; order Anura; family Dicroglossidae; genus Nanorana; species Nanorana parkeri. The sequence continues at coordinate 16,088 of NW_017310609.1, read as the reverse complement.
ACTTTACACCACAGAAACTCGCCACAATGTATCCTTCATCCTCTACATACATATCTGGTGGTCTTGTGCCTCCATCAGATCCTTTTGGGATTCGATCTTTCCACAGTTACTCACCTTCCTTGTAATGGGTCCCCACAACTTGCCTTATTGGGGATTGGACTAAATGATTGGCCTTTTAATTCTAGAACTGTAGTCTCACACATCCTTATAGCTGCTCACCTGGCTATAGCTCAGGCCTGGAAACAATCGGAACCTCCGTCACTCAGCGTAGTTGTACAAATATTAAACACGCATGTCCATTTTAAATTTTTGTTTGCAAAAGCTAATATTAAACTCCGCACCTTAACCTTACAATGGGCCTGCTGGTTGACAGACACCAGATGCCTGACTCATGTATTATGACCCCAACTAATACTCCTAAAAGTGTTAAAAAAAAACAAACTGCTTTTACGTATATTTGTCACTTCTTAGGCCTCCACAGTCATCACATGCTTTTTATTTTGAGATGAGATGGTTGGAAGAACACTACCTCCGCTTACTGTCCTGAATATGGACTACATTAGGGCTCTCTCCTAAAGAGGCAGGGGTGTGGAATTCGTATCGCCCGACGCCCGGGACATGTAGTTCCGGGCGCCGGGCAAGTGGTTTTTGCACTGTTTTAGCCCTGCTACGGACAAGTAGCAGGGCTGGCTTTCTTTGAGCGCCGAGATCGGCGCTACGAGCGGGGGGCGGGGAGCGCCGAGGGCGGGGACAGAGCGAGGACGAAGCGTTGAATGAGATGGGGACGGAGCAGAGGGCGTGACGGAGCGAGGGGCGTGGTGCCGTGACGGAGCGGGGGCGGGGACGAATCGTTTAAGCACTCGTTGGTCAACGCGGTCACCTGACGGCACTGACCAATGAGAAGCGCTTCTTAGCACTGCTAAATACAGTTTGGGTTAAAATTATTATTTTTTGTATCAGGACAAGTAGATTGTCATGAGGGACAAGTAGATTCGGCCCCCGCTTTAGTCCTTGGACAAGTAGTTTTTTCCAAAATTTCCACACCCCTGAGAGGTATGCTTCTATATATGACTTCCTTTTCCAGTTATGACACTTGCTAACTACTTATTAATGCTGCAATTTCACTTAATGTTGACTTCTTCCATATACCTGGAATACGGCTTCAGAACGATATAACATACTATTTACCTTCTATATACCGATATTGTTTATGTATTTATAGCAAGATTTTATTTTCTATATGTCTTTATCTATGTTGTATTATTTTTGTTATTATTCTTGTCCTATTGACAAAACCTAATAAATTAATTGTTAAAAAAAAAAGGTGGAAGGACCCCTCAAAACCTTAACCTTTTTGGGTGTCATTTTAGACACAGCCACCATGCAAGCTAGTTTGCCACCGGAGAAGCTGGTCAGAATTAGGGAGGTCATGCATGCGCTGGTAGTGTCCCCAGCATGCTCTAGAAGGTCGTTGCAGTCCCAACTAGGCATGCTGAATTTCGTGATGCGAATCATCCCCCAGGGTAGGGCGTTCATCTCCAGCTTACTAGCATTATTGCCTACAGCTCCTGACCTGGATTCGATCATACAGATTGATAGGGCAGGACGAGCTGATGTATTGATGTGGAATGAGTTCCTACGAGACTGGAACGGCATTTCGATGTTCATTCCTCGAGCCTCTCTGTCAGGTGGTCACGGACGCAGCGGCTTCTACAGGGTTTGCTGCCATTTTTGGCACTCATTGGTTCACACAGATAACCAGGCGACAGCTAACATAATTAATAAAGGCAGATCCAAGTCCCTAACGATCATGTCTTTCCTGCGCAGGCTGACATGGCTGGCACTACAGTGCAAGTTCAACATCATTTGTTATTATGTCCCTGGTGTATGCAAAGTGGCGGCTGATGCTTTGTCCAGGTTTAAATTCGATCTTTTCTTTCAGCAGTTCCCGGACGCGGTTCCCACACCTGTTCACGTTTTCCAGCATCTTGTACTGGACTAGAGGAGCATCGGTTGAACGCCACCAGGCTAATCAACAACTCCCTTGCCAATAATACCCGCAAGGCATATGGAGTGGCATGGAAAGCGTTCAATGCTTTTCAGGCTGTACATGCCACTGAAGACACTGAAGGTTTTGTGTTAGCGTTTATTGCCTACTGTCACACGGACCTCAAGCTCGCCCATAATACCATCCGGTTATACTTGGCGGGGGTTCAACATTTTCTGTGTTTGGCTCAGCCAGAGAAGCAGTCTCAGTTTGCAGCTCACCCCGTCCGGGCCATTCTGAAAGGCACACAGAAAGCGGGGGTCCAATCGGGCGGCACCCGGTTACCCATAGCCAGTCACCTGTTCAGAGGCATGTCCGACATGCTGGACAGATCCCCGCTCGGGGTTACTCAAAGCATAATTCTAAAAGCTGCTATTTAATTAGCGTTTTATGAGTTCCTGAGGCCAGGCGAGTTCACGTCCTCCAGCTCCAAAGCTATCACCATGTGCAAAAGGAATTTGTGCCTCTACCCGCGTCATAACTGATGGATTCGTCAATTTTTCGTCCCTCCGTTAAAACCCCAATAAACACACGGACTGCGCAACATGGATTATAACGGCCACAGCGGCCCTTTTATTAAACCAAACAACTTTAACACTAACCAAAAGTAATGAACCAAATATTATACACAAATAATACTGTAAACGATGGTTGACCTGAGAAGAGGGCCCAACTGCTGTCAGGCTCGTCCTCGGCACCCCCGGCCGATCCAGCGATGCGGCGCTCTGGCCGTGACGTCACGCGGGGCTCCGCCCCCTGGGCTCGGCGTGGTCTCATAAACCCAGTGAAGGCAATCACTCGGCGTTCAGTCAATGTGGAACGTCGATTGATTTGCCTCCACTGTCTCCACTGAACCAGTCCGGCTCCCACACGCTGTCTGGCTTGCAGTACTCGCGGGCACATCTCCTCGCTACAGCTCCTCTCAGCCTCGCAGGAAAGAGACATATCCCCACTGGCTAAACAGCTGAACCGCAAGTATCTGGTCTCTGGCTCTACATTGAACTACCTGTCAGTTGCCTGATACTACTGCTGCTGAGTTTACATGTTGAAGCTATATGCCTGTGTTAATTACTACTGAATAGTTACATTTAAGATGTACTGCTGAAGATTACATGCCTACGCTAAATGCCTATCTACTTGCATCAATTCCATACTGCTGTTGTCACTTGGGTATAAAGAGTGTTGGCAGTAGTCCATACTGCAGATTATTGCCTAGATGCACTGGTTGTGAGTCAGCCAAGGCAATTGTGGTTGTGTGTGCAATTATACCGATCTATACCTCCTCCGGCTGTGTCATACTACAGTCCCATCAGACACCCATCACTAGAGTAACTTTCCCTGATTCAAGGCTGGGATACATGATGTGGAACGACTTCCTAGCGCACTGAGTGTGTAGGGAGTCGCCTGACTGACCGAATCCCTTACAGCCTACTACATTAGTTCCGCAGCTGCTGTCCAGATCCCCCACAGCCGCTTGATTGTGATAGATTGACTGAACCCCCCAAAAAAAAGGAAAAACATGGACGCAGCGGAACTCACCGCACTAGTGATGACTCTCACCCAAAGAGTGGAGATCCTGTCCACTCGTGTCACTGACTTACTGGACGACAATCAAAGGCTCCGCACGTATATTGTCGGATACGTCAATAACCCTCCACCCGGGAGAGACGGACCTGAGCCTAAGGTCGCATCCCCCGAAGTCTTTACCGGTGATAGAAAGAAATACAGGGAGTTCGTAAGCTCTTGTCAGCTTCTGTTCGAGTTGAAGCCCAGGACCTATGCCACCGACGGTCTAAAAGTGAGGTCTCTGATCTCGTATCTCCGAGGGGAGCCCAGAGCATGGGCTGACACTTTCTTAGTGGAAGAAGACCCCATCCTTGAGTCACTACCTCAATTCCTTCATGCCATGTCGTTATTGTACGAGGATACCAGCAAGCAGATCACCGCGGAAACAGCTATCCGTAATCTCAAACAAGGATCTAGGCATGTGGAGGACTATATAGCCCAGTTCAAGCGCTGGGGAGCCGAGACGGAGTGGAATGACATTAGCTTGAGAAATCAATTCCGCCTGGGCCTCTCCGAGACGCTCAAGGATAAGCTTGCAAGAGCCGACCTGCCCCCCACTCTGGATGCTCTTATCCACCGTTCTATCGCTATAGACCGTCGCCTGCGCGAGAGAAGGGCTGAGAGGGCTCCTGCTCCCACTCCAATGCCACGACGTTCCCTGGCGTCACCTGTCTCTGAGCCCATGGAGATCGGGACTGTGCAAGGCCCCCTGTCACAGAGTGAAAGGCTCCGGAGACGCCAGAACCAGTTGTGCATGTATTGTGCTGCCCAAGAACATGCAGTGGACGCATGCCCCCTCGTTCGCAAGAAGTCAGAAGGTAAGCAACCCTACTTCTGTGAATTACAGACCACTGAAAAACCCCAAATTAAATACCTCTATGTCTCCTTATCCCTACAGTGGGAACAAACAAGAATCCGCGTTGAGGCCATGGTCGACACGGGGGCCTGCGGCAACTTCATTGATGCCAATCTTGTATCACTCAATAAAATTCCTACATTAGCAAAAACCGTTCCTCTTGTCGTTAGTTTTATTGACGGTTCCAAGTCGGCTGCTGGTCCTATCTCGTTGGAAACCCAACCTCTACAGGTTATCACACCCCACCACCACTTGGAGTACTTGGCTTTTGATGTAATCCCTTCACCCGTGTTTCCCGTGGTTTTGGGGTTACCCTGGCTGAGATTGCATCAACCACACTCCTCTGGGCGGAGAACACACCGACTCACCTCCCAATATTGTCGGGAGACTTGTTACCCCCATGCAGCACTGTCGCAAATATCGGCCGGGGTGGTTCCCCCTCAATATCGGGAGTTCGCTGACGTGTTCAGTAAAAAAGGGGCTGATGCATTGCCCCCACATCGATCTTACGATTGCCCTATCAATCTACTTCCAGGCAGTGAGATCCCCGTGGGTCGTGCCTACCCGCTTTCTGAGCCAGAGCTGATCCATCTCAAAGGCTATTTAGAGGAAAACATAAAAAAGTGGTTCATCAGTCCGTCCACCTCGCCCGCCGGTGCGGGCATGTTCTTCGTGAGAAACAAGGACCAAACCCTACGTCCTATCATCGACTACCGTGCCCTGAATAAAATCACGATCAAGAACCGGTACCCCCTACCGTTGATTCCGGAGCTCATGGAGAGGCTACGGACTGCGAAGGTGTTTACAAAATTAGACCTGAAAGGGGCCTACAACCTTATAAGGATGCGCAATGGGGACGAATGGAAAACTGCTTTCCGCACCCGTTATGGACTGTTCCAATACAACGTCATGCCTTTTGGGCTATGCAATGCCCCAGCAACATTTCAGGCGTTCATAAACGACATCTTCAGCGACCTACTTGATTCCTGCGTGGTTGTTTACTTGGACGATATCTTAATATATTCCGACACCATCACTGAGCACCGAAAACATGTTAGATGGGGGCTCACTAGTCTCCGTGCACACCACCTTTATGCCAAATTAGAGAAATGCACCTTCGAGACCCACACCATACCATTCCTGGGGTTTATTGTGTCCCCCAAGGGGATTGAGATGGACAACTCGAAAAACCAGTGTATCATCAACTGGCCTGTTCCTAAATCCCGGAGAGCTCTGCAGAGATTCCTGGGGTTCTCTAACTTTTATCGTAAATTCATTAACAACTTCTCCCTCCTGGTTAAACCCCTATCCAGGCTCACATCAGTCCGGATGAAGTTCGTGTGGAGTAAAGAGGCTCAGACCGCATTCGATGAGCTGAAAGTCCGTTTCACCACGGCCCCCATCCTTCGTCTCCCTGTACCGGAGTTGCCGTATGTCCTAGAGGTTGACGCATCTGATGTCGCTATTGGTGCCGTATTGTCACAGAGAGAGTCCCTGAGCTCTCCTCTCCATCCGGTGGCCTTCTTCTCCCGGTCACTGAAGCCATCGGAATGTAACTACGCTGTGGGGGAGAAGGAATTACTAGCGATCAGAGCAGCCCTGGAACATTGGAGGCATCTCCTCGAAGGTTCACACTTGCCCTTCACCATTTACACCGACCACAAAAACCTCCAATACTTACAGACGAACCGTACCCTGTCGTCCAGACAGGTCAGATGGAGCCTGTTCCTCAACAGGTTCGACTTCACCATAACTTACAGACCCGGAGCGAAGAACGGCAAGGCTGATGCCCTCTCAAGACGGGAGGACTCCGTCCATGGCGTCTTACGATAAGGGACCGTCGTGTTACCTGACCGGATTATTGCCACGGCTGTAAATCTGAAGGACCGTATCCTAGAAGCCATACGTGATTCGAGGGAGTCGCTAACTATGGGGCTTACCGAAGACCCTGAAGGTCTACTGTACAAGGACTCCAAGCTCTTCATTCCGTCCTCGATGAGAGTCCACATCCACAAACTGATGCATGACACCCCAGCCACGGGTCATCCCGGAATGAGGAAATCCCTCGATCTTATCGAACGCTACTTCTGGTGGCCTCAAATGAGCAAGGACATCAAAGATTACGTCGCCACCTGTGACGTTTGCGTTACTTGCAAACCCTCTACCTCGAAGCCTTATGGACTACTCACTAGTATTCCCGTACCTGAGAATCCCTGGAGGACAGTTTCTATGGATTTAATCGTGGACTTGCCCAGGTCACGAAGCCATAACACCATCCTAGTGGTCGTGGACTTGTTCACTAAAATGTCTCATTTTATACCCCTATGTGGGCTACCCACCACGCAGGAAACAGCTCAGGCCTTCATCCACAATTTGATCAAGCTACATGGAGTGCCTGCTACTATCATCTCTGACAGGGGAACGCAGTTCACCTCGAAATTCTGGAAGGCTCTCTGCACCGGCCTGCGCATTGACCAATTTCTATCCAGCTCGCACCACCCACAAACGAACGGACAGACTGAGAGGGTGAACCAGTGCCTTGAGCAGTACCTGCGTTGCCACTGCTCGTACTTACAGGACGATTGGCTGGACCTGTTGCCATTAGCGGAATTCACATATAATAACTCCGTCAGTTCTTCCACCCAAACCTCACCTTTCTACGCTAACTATGGGTTCCATCCGAACCCTTTCCCGTCGGCCCTCCTGCCTACCAACACCCCAGCATCCGCTCAGTATCTCCAGCAGATCCATCAGAATAATGCATTTCTAAAAGAAAACCTCACTCGTGCCCAAGAGAGGCACAAACGATACTATGATCTTCGTAGACGTGAACCACCACTCTACCGAATTGGAGACCTTGTATGGCTGTCTACCAAACACCTCTCCATCAACTGTCCCTCCAGGAAGTTTACCAGGTTGTTCATTGGACCCTTCCCAATAGAGAAAATCGTGAACCCTGTGGCCGTCCGCCTTACCTTACCTCCTTCGCTCCGAATCCATCCGACATTCCATGACTCACTCCTGAAGCCCCATCGGGCCAATACTTTCCCTGACCGGACGCCTCCTGTACCCCCTGCCGTTGACAACTTTTTCAATAATCGATTATAATCGATTATGTCGATTAGTTGTTGCAGCCCTAGAGGAGAGGCACAAGGTAAGTCTATGGAGCGGCGTGCACCCGCACAGACACAGTGGGACATGAGAGAAGAGGAGGATAGAGGAGTCGGCGCTGGATCGGAGAACCGCACCCAGCGCTGGAGGGGCAGCTGAAAAGGACAGTAAAGAAGAAGATGATCGGATTAAGGAGACATAATTTAAGGTAAGTCCCTACAGCGGAATTGGGAAGGGGAAAAAAAAAATCTGACTTTAGAATGTCACGGCAGCCCACAAGGGAAGCGGAAGCAGTGAGCTGAGCTGAGACGCAGGCAGGCCCGGCGCTACCGCAAGGCAAGGCAAGTGGCCGCCTGAGGGCGCTGCAGGGTGAGGGCAGAAAAAACAGGGCATTTTGACAAGTACTTGTACTTGCTGGGAACTTTGTAGCAGTGGTATTAGTCTGCTAGCTGTGTATAATTCTACTGGCTGTATTGTAGTATCAATCTGCTGGGGAATCACTGTAGTAATAACTGCTGCGCATTAGACATGCACACCAGCAACAAAAATTGTTTCGTTTTGATTCGGATTTTGCTTTATTTTGTTTTTCGGAATTCGGGTCCGAAAGTCAATTCGTTTCGGAATTCGGATTCGGACCAAACTCGTTAGTGGTAATCCGTACGAAATTTTGTTTTCGTTCGATGCAGAAAAGTGACATTTAAGAGGAAAAAAAAAAAAAGGGGTTTTTGTTTTCAAATGTCACTTTGCTGCAACGAAATTTCGTCCAAAAAAAACTAAAGTTCGTCCAAAAAAAAAAAAACAACGAATCGGAAATTCGGATTCGTTTGCATTCGTTATATCTGTAATTCGGAAATTCGGATGCATACGAATCTCCGAATTTCCATTCTGAACTAAACGAATCGCACATGTCTACTGCGCATTGGGGTATTAATCTTGCGAGGGATTACTGTGGCAATAACTGCATTACTACCCAGATAGCAAGGATAACTTGCCACAAACTTGTGTTGGGGTTAAATTGTAATTCTTGATAACTTGCTGCGCACATTCCTGGCAGGTTGTAGACTCGCAGAACACTCGCAGCGCAAGTTCTAGCCGACACTTTTTGAATTTGTAGCACATTTGCTCGGCAAGTCTCCAGCAAGAGTCCTGCAGGTCTTATGCTGGGCACACACCTTACAACCATCGCAAGACTTTTGTCTTGCGATGGTTGTAAGGTACTTTAAAAAAACGTACGATCTGCCCATCTTGGACAGGCAGATCGTACTTGCGATGATCGCAAGCCGCGCCCCCCTGAGGGGCGGGCTTCCGACGACGCAAAATGTCGAACGTGCAGTGTGAGCATGCGCACCACCGGCCCGTTCCGGCTTTTATCTTCCGAACATGCTACACACCCGCCGAACGTCGTACGATGCTCGGCGGATTTTCGAACGTGGTCATAACTTTAAAGTCGTGCGACCTTACAGTAGTAGAGGTCGCACGGCTTCCACACACCTTACGATAATCGTAAGATCGCGGGATTTCCCGCCATTATCGTACGATTATCGTAAGGTGTGTGGGCACCCTTATGCTGGGTTCACACCTAGGCGTATCGAATATGCGCGTTTGTCGCACGATTCGCGGTTAAATAAAAAACCCCGTGCGAAAAACGCGCGTTTCCGAGGGCTACTTGGCTGTATCCCAATGGAAACGCGCGACAAAAACGCCCCAAAGAAGCTCCTGTACTTCTTTGGGCGTAGGACGCTTTGTAGCGCGTTCATACGGCCTGTAATACCCCCAGGTGTGAACCATGCCCATAGGAAATAATGGGATTTCGGTGTTTGAGCGTTTTGCAGAGCGTTCGAACGCGCTACAAAACGCCCAGGTGTGAACCAGGCCTTAGCAAGAGCTCTGCGAGTGTACAGCACTTCTGCAAAGCACGTTGATCTGGACACTTGCAATGCGGACTTGAAGCTCGGCAAGTCTAACAATACTTTAGCAAGTCATTGTCAAACTTGCAGCTCAATTGTTTGCTATCTGGGTGATAATTGCTGCGCATTGGGGGTATTATTCTTGTGAGGAATCCCTGTGGTAATAACTGCGTTACTAATAAGTGGTAGTATTAATTTGCCGGGGATTTACTGAGGTTATTTTGAGTTATATCTGGTCCTGAATTAAATTAAAATAAACCTACCCTTAAAGGAGAACTATGAGGGGGAGGGGCTTTTCACTCACCTCATAGTTCTCCTTTAACCCATTTTGTAACTGCTAACATACCGTGTTTCCCCGAAAATAAGACACTGGCTTATATTTTTTTTTGGCTCAACAAAAACACACTAGGTCTTATTTTCGGGGAAACACGGTATGTTAGCAGTTACAAAATGGGTTAAAGGAGAACTATGGGGAAAGCCCTGACCTCAGAGTTCTCCTTTAACCCATTTTGTAACTGCTAACATACCGTGTTTCCCCGAAAATAAGACACTGGCTTATATTTTTTTTTGGCTCAACAAAAACACACTAGGTCTTATTTTCGGGGAAACACGGTATGTTAGCAGTTACAAAATGGGTTAAAGGAGAACTATGGGGAAAGCCCTGACCACATAGTTCTCCTTTAACCCATTTTGTAACTGCTAACATACCGTGTTTCCCCGAAAATAAGACACTGTCTTATATTTTTTTTTGGCTCAAAAAAAACACACTAGGTCTTATTTTCGGGGAAGGTCTTTTTTTTTTTAATGTACAACAATCCAAAGTTAATGCAAATCCAAATTAAATAATCCAAAATGGCAAAGTTAAGAATAGGGTGATCAGGGCAATCAGGGGAGCCGTACCTTTCCAATCGCTGGCCGGAATGAGCGAAACGCACTTTCACTATGGATTCCTCACAGGCGGAGCGCATTTGGTATCACTCCGCCTGTGACAGGAGGCGGGGCTATAGAGGAGGCATCAGCTTATGCGGCTCTGCTCCCTCCGCTGCCGCCTCGCTTCCTCTAGCGTTGGCACCGCTGATTCTCTCCCGCGGCTCTTCAAGTTCCCCCTTATGCCACCACCGGCCCTGGGAATGGTCACAACTAGGTCTTATTTTCGGGGTAGGTTTTATTTTAGGGGGAAACAGGGTAGTAGCCAGCAATTACCTCACCCCGTGGCCAGTAGAATCTGTCACAGGGGGCTAGAGAGCAGGAGGTCTTGGGAGGAGTGGGCGTTGTCCGGGAAAGTGTAACATCGCGGCATCTGCGTTCCGGCCTGCAACGCGGCGCCAGGAGGAGAGTCTCTACGGCTCCTCCGGCGCGACGTGACGTCATGCGTTCCAGCGGGGAACGCGGAAGTCATAGGCCGTCCGTGCGCTCCAATCGGATGCAACGGCGGCCTATTTAAACACAGTCGGGAGGCTGACACGGCGTTCCACTATTGCGGCTTGGAACCCTGCAGCCCCCCCGACGCCTCTACCCCCAGAGCCTTGACCGGACAGCCAGCTAGTAGTATACGGGACCGCCTGGGACCCTCTCACAAACACCAGCACTCCTCCAACAGGGACAGCCATCCTAAACCCAGAACCAGGGAGCACGGGTTACTGGCAGGATCACCAGGGGAGCGTTGTCACCCAAAGACAGGAAGTGTGTTACTGGCAGGATCACCAAGGGAGCGTTGTCTCCCTAAGACAGGAAGTGCGTTACTGGCAGGATCACCAAGGGAGCGTTGTCTCCCTAAGACAGGAAGTGCGTTACTGGCAGGATCACCAAGGGAGCGTTGTCTCCCTAAGACAGGAAGTGCGTTACTGGCAGGATCACCAAGGGAGCGTTGTCTCCCTAAGACAGGAAGTGCGTTACTGGCAGGATCACCAAGGGAGCGTTGTCTCCCTAAGACAGGAAGTGCGTTACTGGCAGAATCACCAGGGAAACGTTGTCACCCTAAGACAGGAAGTGCGTTACTGGCAGGATCACCAAGGGAGCGTTGTCTCCCTAAGACAGGAAGTGTGTTACTGGCAGAATCACCAGGGAAACGTTGTCACCCTAAGACAGGAAGTGCGTTACTGGTAGGATCACCAGGGGAGCGTTGTCACCCTAAGACAGGAAGTGCGTTACTGGCAGGATCACCAAGGGAGCGTTGTCTCCCTAAGACAGGAAGTGCGTTACTGGCAGGATCACCAAGGGAGCGTTGTCTCCCTAAGACAGGAAGTGCGTTACTGGCAGGATCACCAAGGGAGCGTTGTCTCCCTAAGACAGGAAGTGCGTTACTGGCAGGATCACCAAGGGAGCGTTGTCTCCCTAAGACAGGAAGTGCGTTACTGGCAGGATCACCAAGGGAGCGTTGTCTCCCTAAGACAGGAAGTGCGTTACTGGCAGGATCACCAAGGGAGCGTTGTCTCCCTAAGACAGGAAGTGCGTTACTGGCAGGATCACCAAGGGAGCGTTGTCTCCCTAAGACAGGAAGTGCGTTACTGGCAGGATCACCAAGGGAGCGTTGTCTCCCTAAGACAGGAAGTGCGTTACTGGCAGGATCACCAAGGGAGCGTTGTCTCCCTAAGACAGGAAGTGCGTTACTGGCAGGATCACCAAGGGAGCGTTGTCTCCCTAAGACAGGAAGTGCGTTACTGGCAGGATCACCAAGGGAGCGTTGTCTCCCTAAGACAGGAAGTGCGTTACTGGCAGGATCACCAAGGGAGCGTTGTCTCCCTAAGACAGGAAGTGCGTTACTGGCAGGATCACCAAGGGAGCGTTGTCTCCCTAAGACAGGAAGTGCGTTACTGGCAGGATCACCAAGGGAGCGTTGTCTCCCTAAGACAGGAAGTGCGTTACTGGCAGGATCACCAAGGGAGCGTTGTCTCCCTAAGACAGGAAGTGCGTTACTGGCAGGATCACCAAGGGAGCGTTGTCTCCCTAAGACAGGAAGTGCGTTACTGGCAGGATCACCAAGGGAGCGTTGTCTCCCTAAGACAGGAAGTGCGTTACTGGCAGGATCACCAAGGGAGCGTTGTCTCCCTAAGACAGGAAGTGCGTTACTGGCAGGATCACCAAGGGAGCGTTGTCTCCCTAAGACAGGAAGTGCGTTACTGGTAGGATCACCAGGGGAGCGTTGTCACCCTAAGACACGAAGTGTGTTACTGGCAGGAAGGATCACCAAGGGAGCGTTGTCACCCTAAGACAGGAAGTGTGTTACTGTCAGAATCACCAGGGGAGCATTGTCGCCCTAAGACAGGAAGTGTGTTACTGGTAGGATCACCAGGGGAGCGTTGTCACCCTAAGACAGGAAGTGTGTTACTGGTATGATGACCAGAGGAGCGTTGTCACCCTAAGACAGGAAGTGTCTTACTGGTAGGAATACTGGTGTCCAATGGGGAACTGATTTAGGGACAGGAAGTGAGGGGAAATCTTCCAATGGGGACACCTGTACTGATTTCAGGGACAGGAAGTGAGGGAAAAACTTCCATGGGGGACACCTGAACTGATTTCTGGTATCATAACTCCGCAATCTTCTCATCAGGAAAAAAACCCCAAGGAGAACAGTGCAGTAACTGTCAACCAATCAGCTTCCTAGTTTTGGCAAGCTGGCTGCTGCAATTGTGATGTCATACGGAGCATGCTGCTGGCTGCTGATTGGCTGATGCAATTGTGATGTCATACGGAGCATGTTGCTTGCTGCTGATTGGCTGATGCAATAGTGATGTCATCAGGAGCATGTTGCTGGCTGCTGATTGGCTGCTGCAATTGTGATGTCATAGTAGGCATGGTGGATGCCAGGGTATAAATAGAGGTGACTGGGGGTTGGTCAGATGTCAATTGTTCACTGATTTCGATTACTGAACAGCGACTTACTAGTTTCTCTGCGAGAGAGGCGACATATACCCGAATTTACTCACCTTTATCGACTTTAATTTCACTTTTATCGACTTTACTTTTATCGACTTTACTTTTACTTTTCTTGATCCGTATTGACTTCTGTGACCATGTCTCGGATCACACAAGCAAAGCGGAAGAGGAGGACGCATTTGTATTCACTTTGCAGACGAGGCTGCAAGTGGCTGAGAAAGGTCTGTTGTGCAGACGAGATGGAGGAGCGGATACAACAATTCAGGGACAGAAAGATGAAGATGGCGGCGCTGAAGAAGTGGAAAGAGTTCACTAAAAAAGAGAAAGCCGCCAAAAAACTACAGGCAGAGTTCATTAAAAAAGAGAAAGCCGCCACAAAACTACAGGCAGGGTGCAGGAAGTGGAAAGCCCAGAAGACATATCAAACCAAAAGGAAGGCCGCTATAGAAATCCAATCAATGTTCAGAGCTTGGAAGGCCCGGCGAGACTTCATAAGATTTATGACTGAGGACAATCCACCACTCACTGTAGTCCAAAATTTCTGCCATCTCCTGAACCCTGCGGACATTTCTATTCAGGAGATTAAGCTGAACATGCTGAAGAGCGAAGTATACGAAAAGATTAAAGCAACCCAACAACAGAGGCAGGAGCTGAGAGATATAAAAAAAGATGCCGCAACTGTAGAAAAAGACAGCATCACTCTGAGGTATCTGGTGTCCAGGAACAAGAAACTGAAGAGGGACAACAGAAAGGAAATTGTAAATGCCGTAACCAGCCAGAGGCAGCAGATATTTTTCCGCAACATGGGGGAACGGTACATTGCATCCTATGAGAACCTCTTCTATTACCTGAAGACTGAACCCGTCTACCTCAGTAGACTCATAGGCTGCCTGCCCAGTCAATACTATGAAAGAAGACATACAGACAGAGTGCTCGCCGCTCTGTATGATAATGCTTCCTATCCGCGGGAAAAATATCATCTCATGAATCTCATGAAAGAAGCTCTTCGTGCAGAAATACAGAAGAAGTGTGAGAGCAGCATACCGTATGAAGAGTTGACGATGCTGAAGACCATCACTGGATTGTATGGGAAGGGTAAAAACTACAGTCCCGTGCTAAAGGCAATTAAACCAGCGCTGATCAACATACTGAGTCACATTATAATGCAGCACACCAGTTTTGATGAACTAACCTACAACATGCGCAGAATACTTCATGGACGCCACACTCGTGAAGCCCCCGTCATAAAGGAAAACTATTTATGCGTCATGACAGAACGAGTTGTGAAGTCCATTCTCTCATCTTCGCACTGCATACCTTACGGGGTGAGGTACACGGCAAAAATCCTGCAACAATCTCTGCGAGAAAACTTACCGTGGGCAGATGAAGATGACATATGGAATACCGTTGGCACTTTCTTATATAATTGCATCATGCCAGCCATAAAGGATCCACATGCATTTCACCTCATTAAATCAAAACTGCCCAGGGTGGAGAAGGAAAACCTCAAGGCTGTGTGTGAGCTCATACACATGATCATGAAACCCCTCCAATCTGAAGGAGATTATGCGCCTGAAGTGGAAGACTACATCACCAAAACCATGCCAAGGTTTAGGCGCTTCTATAAGCATGTTATAGACGTTCCGGAACCAGGGAAATTTTGGGGATTTAACAGGTTCTCTGATGCCACTGCTACGGAGAAGTGCGTCATCAACATATCTGCAGCAGACATCCTGTTCACACACACTCTGCTTACTAAATATAAGAATGTCGTATTTCCTGACAGAAAAGACGTTGTCTACCAAGCTTTGAACCGTATTCAACCATTCCCTAAAAAACATCACATTCATGGCGTTAATACTAGCTATGGGAGAAGAAGTAATATTAACCTTAATTTAAGCGGGAAATTCCATCCACCAGAAGTTTGGGATAGTGAAATGGAAAGCATTCTGACCACTACAAGGAAACTTATCATGGACGTTATCCGTGTGCAGCGCGGAGAAACTGTCCATGACATTCTGACCACACCAGCTACACCAGCACAAGAAGAGGAGCACGACACTTTGATGAGAGACACGACTTTAATCTACGCACCAAGTGAGGGGACAAATTCCCATTTAATGGAAGATCATCACCTTTCCCTGGAAGACAAAAAGAAGAAGATCCAAACAAACATGGAGATTATACGAGGAGCCGGTCCAGTGGAAGATACGATGGAGTACGAAAGTCTCCTCAACAAGGTTTCTAAGGAGATCAAAATGAAACATAAACTGCGTAAGGAGAGGGGAAAAGATATAGCAATGCTCAGGAAGGCAACACATAAGCTCAGCGCCCTCTCCAATTATCTGCCACACCTCATAGACCTGACCAAGAAGCATATCGAGAGATATGTCGATGAGCTGACTTGGCAACAATCTTCCATTGCGATCCAGTACACGGCAAAGGAGCTCTTTAGGAATGGAGTCATAGTGCACACACGGGGGAAGCGCGAGGACCTGAAAAGTGAAGTCCTCACTATAAAACCTGAGCATGGGAATATCCAGGTCCAGCTGGGCAACGAATGCGTACTTCTTCCAGTTATCGACCTTCTGAAGTTGTATAAAAGCAGCAATGTGAACATGAATATCTTCCACTATGAACTCAACACCAGCCTGTTCCTGTATCTGGTGTGGAGCAACATTTTATAGGGAGTGAACATTCCCCAGGAGCTCTCCCACCGACATAA
>NW_017310608.1:17311-17665 GCF_000935625.1 Nanorana parkeri | reverse complement strand
GTGACCCTCATTTCAGGTGTACACAGAATAGGATCGTACCATCCACACAAGAAGGGGGGCCCTAGGTTCAAGGGATTGGGCGGGCATCTGCAGGGGGTGTGACCTTTCTCGGTGTCCCGGCAGCTGTCGCGGTTCGGTGAATGGGTGGATGTCGTCATTGATGATGTACTCCCAACTAAGGACAATCGTCTCATGTACGCGAAGAGCAGCACGCCGGGCGAGATGTGGAGCTCCCTACTGGAGAAGGCCTACGCCAAGTACGTGACCACCAACCACCGCCACTGACATACAACACACGACACAATGAGATGAAGTGTGATGTCCATGAGATGAGGTGTGATGTCTATGAGATGA
>NW_017310608.1:14973-15743 GCF_000935625.1 Nanorana parkeri | reverse complement strand
GTGTGATGTCCATGAGATGAGGTGTGATGTCCATGAGATGAAGTGTGATGTCCATGAGATGAGGTGTGATGTATATGAGATGAGGTGTGATGTCCATGAGAGGAGGTGTGATGTCCATGAGATGAGGTGTGATGTCTATGAGATGAGGTGTGATGTCCATGAGATGAGGTGTGATGTCCATGAGAGGAGGTGTGATGTCCATGAGATGAGGGTTGAGGGATGTCAGTGAAATGTATTGATTGAGCAATATATTAGCTCCTCCTCCACAATATTAGTGATGTCACACATGCTGAGTTCTGTGTGCAGGGTAAGCGGAGGGTATTCAGCACTGGAAGGAGGGACGATCCCCGAGGCTCTGGAGGACTTCACTGGAGGCATTGCGGAGACGGTCAGTCTGAGCAGACACACCTCAGAGGATATCTGGGACTTGATTGTCCAATCAGAACAGAGGGGCTTTCCCATGGCCTGCTATATAGAGGTGAGGAGCACAGACAGTAGAATTGTTCCTCGCACTCCCCCTGAGCTCATCCCTCTCTCTGTCTCCTGGAAGGTGGGTGAGCGCGGGGTCATTGGACAGGTGAATGAGGATGGACTGGTCCTGGGTCATGCCTACTCCATAATAGGAGCCACGGAGGTGAGTGTCTGTAGGGCTCCCCGAGGTGACGTGGTGGCTACCAGTGTCTTATCCCCACTAGGACAACTTCTGGGCGGTGAATACATTGCAGACTATGGGGGGGGGGGCACTGGGCCGAGCTGGGCCCATCCCCCTG
>NW_017310608.1:10785-11330 GCF_000935625.1 Nanorana parkeri | reverse complement strand
ATGGGACTAGCTGGGCCCCTCACTCTGTCATCAGGGGCCCTGAGAGACCCCCCAGGGCTTGGTCCAGTCATTGTCCACCATTCCTTCTCCTTCCAGGTCCACTATGACTCCGGTGACATCACCCTCATCCGGCTGAGGAACCCCTGGGGCTTCACAGAATATAACGGCCCCTGGAGTGATAAGTATGAAGACCATTTTTGGGGTCCATGTTCAATACTGGGACATGTGATATCTGCATGTGGTCAGCTCCGGCGGTCACTGTGACGATCATTATACTTCATATTTACATGGCCGCCCAGCAAAAGTGACCAGAAATGGGGCAAACCCCAATATATGGACATCTAACCCCAACATGACCAACATTAACCCCACCCTCAGCCCTCCTCAGGCCCTCCCGATGACAGTGTGGCCCCGCCCATCGTATTGAGTTACTCTGCATATGCCGAAGGTGAAATAGGGGGGACACTGTGACCCCAGAACAGGAAGTATGTTACTGGCAGGATCAGCATGGGGGGGGGGGGGGGGGAACCACCCGGTCTCTCGCT
>NW_017310608.1:2069-10626 GCF_000935625.1 Nanorana parkeri | reverse complement strand
CCCCAAAAAGGGAGGATGTTTTCGGGGGGGGCAGGGTGGGGGGGGGGGGGGCGGAGAACCACCATGTCTCATATGTTAGGGGGAGGAGATTCACACGGACCGCAGTCCTTTGACTGACACACAGTCCTGTTACTATGGAAACAGCGGCACATATTGACCTGACATCAGATCTATTGACAACAAGAAACCAAATACTAACATGTCCACACTGGGCTGGAGGGGGTGCAGGCAGCACAGACAGTCCTTATTTCAGGCAGAGCGGACTGACGCCGGGAATGTCTTCCAGGTCCCCGGAATGGCGCGCCGTATCTGAGGAAGAGCAGAAAGAGTTGAACCTGGAGAAGGAAGACGGCGAGTTCTGGTAATTAGTACAGAGGAGGAAATCTCTTCTTCATGGAGACTCGGCAGGGGGACCCCTCATACCTCCTCTCTCTGTACTCTGGAGGGGGAGCTGGGTCTCGGGCCCCGAGATGAAGGGGCCCCATGGAATGGATGTCTCAGGCTCCTAATTCTGATGTCACTTCCTTGTGATTTCCTTCTAATTAGGAGAATTGTATCCGATACCGAAAGATCCCCATATGTCCTGTGGGGGGTCTCAGATCTTCTGCAGAGGAGGATGATGGGGGTCTCAGATCTTCTGCAGAGGACAATGATGGGGGTCTCATATCTTCTGCAGAGGAGGATGATGGTGGTCTCAGGTCTTCTGCAGAGGAGGATGATGGGGGTCTCATATCTTCTGTGGAGGAGGATGATGGGGGTCTCATAACTTCTGTGAAGGAGGATGATGAGGGTCTCATATCTTCTACTGAGGACAATGATGGGGGTCTCATATATTCTACTGAGGACAATGAGGGGGGTCTCATATCTTCTACTGAGGACAATGATGGGGGTCTCATATCCTCTACTGTGGACAATGATGGGGGTCTCATATATTCTACTGAGGACAATGATGGGGGTCTCATATCTTCTGCAGAGGACAATGATGGGGGTCTCATATCGTCTACTGAGGACAATGATGGGGGTCTCATATCTTCTACTGAGGACAATGATGGGGGCCTCATATTTTCTGCAGAGGAGGATGATGGGGGTCTCATACCTTCTACTGAGGACAATGATGGGGGTCTCATATCTTCTGCAGGGGAGGATGATGGGGGTCTCATATCTTCTGCAGAGGAGGATGATGGGGGTCTCATATCTTCTACTGAGGAGGATGATGGGGGTCTCATATCTTCTGTGAAGGAGGATGATCAGGGTGTCAGATCTTCTGGAGGGAAGGATGATGGGAGTCTCATATCTTCTGCAGAGGAGGATGATGGGGGTCTCATATCTTCTACTGAGGAGGATGATGGGGGCCTCATACCTTCTGCAGAGGAGGATGATAGGGGTCTCATATCGTCTACTGAGGAGGATGATGGGGGTCTCATATCTTCTGTGAAGGAGGATGATGGGGGTCTCATATCTTCTACTGAGGAGGATGATGGGGGTCTCATATCTTCTGCTGAGGACAATGATGGGGTCTCATATCTTCTGCTGAGGACAATGATGGGGGTCTCATATCTTCTACTGGGGAGGATGATGGGGTCTCATATCTTCTACTGAGGACAATGATGGGGGTCTCATATCGTCTACTGAGGACAATGATGGGGGTCTCATATATTCTACAGAGGACAATGATGGGGGTCTCATATCTTCTACTGAGGACAATGATGGGGATCTCATATATTCTACTGAGGACAATGATGGGGGTCTCATATCTTCTGCAGAGGACAATGATGGGGGTCTCATATCGTCTACTGAGGACAATGATGGGGGTCTCATATCTTCTACTGAGGACAATGATGGGGGCCTCATATTTTCTGCAGAGGAGGATGATGGGGGTCTCATACCTTCTACTGAGGACAATGATGGGGGTCTCATATCTTCTGCAGGGGAGGATGATGGGGGTCTCATATCTTCTGCAGAGGAGGATGATGGGGGTCTCATATCTTCTACTGAGGAGGATGATGGGGGTCTCATATCTTCTGTGAAGGAGGATGATCAGGGTGTCAGATCTTCTGGAGGGAAGGATGATGGGAGTCTCATATCTTCTGCAGAGGAGGATGATGGGGGTCTCATATCTTCTACTGAGGAGGATGATGGGGGCCTCATACCTTCTGCAGAGGAGGATGATAGGGGTCTCATATCGTCTACTGAGGAGGATGATGGGGGTCTCATATCTTCTGTGAAGGAGGATGATGGGGGTCTCATATCTTCTACTGAGGAGGATGATGGGGGTCTCATATCTTCTGCTGAGGACAATGATGGGGTCTCATATCTTCTGCTGAGGACAATGATGGGGGTCTCATATCTTCTACTGGGGAGGATGATGGGGTCTCATATCTTCTACTGAGGACAATGATGGGGGTCTCATATCGTCTACTGAGGACAATGATGGGGGTCTCATATATTCTACAGAGGACAATGATGGGGGTCTCATATCTTCTACTGAGGACAATGATGGGGATCTCATATATTCTACTGAGGACAATGATGGGGGTCTCATATCTTCTGCAGAGGACAATGATGGGGGTCTCATATCGTCTACTGAGGACAATGATGGGGGTCTCATATCTTCTACTGAGGACAATGATGGGGGCCTCATATTTTCTGCAGAGGAGGATGATGGGGGTCTCATACCTTCTACTGAGGACAATGATGGGGGTCTCATATCTTCTGCAGGGGAGGATGATGGGGGTCTCATATCTTCTGCAGAGGAGGATGATGGGGGTCTCATATCTTCTACTGAGGAGGATGATGGGGGTCTCATATCTTCTGTGAAGGAGGATGATCAGGGTGTCAGATCTTCTGGAGGGAAGGATGATGGGAGTCTCATATCTTCTGCAGAGGAGGATGATGGGGGTCTCATATCTTCTACTGAGGAGGATGATGGGGGCCTCATACCTTCTGCAGAGGAGGATGATAGGGGTCTCATATCGTCTACTGAGGAGGATGATGGGGGTCTCATATCTTCTGTGAAGGAGGATGATGGGGGTCTCATATCTTCTACTGAGGAGGATGATGGGGGTCTCATATCTTCTGCTGAGGACAATGATGGGGTCTCATATCTTCTGCTGAGGACAATGATGGGGGTCTCATATCTTCTACTGGGGAGGATGATGGGGTCTCATATCTTCTACTGAGGACAATGATGGGGGTCTCATATCGTCTACTGAGGACAATGATGGGGGTCTCATATATTCTACAGAGGACAATGATGGGGGTCTCATATCTTCTACTGAGGACAATGATGGGGATCTCATATATTCTACTGAGGACAATGATGGGGGTCTCATATCTTCTGCAGAGGACAATGATGGGGGTCTCATATCGTCTACTGAGGACAATGATGGGGGTCTCATATCTTCTACTGAGGACAATGATGGGGGCCTCATATTTTCTGCAGAGGAGGATGATGGGGGTCTCATACCTTCTACTGAGGACAATGATGGGGGTCTCATATCTTCTGCAGGGGAGGATGATGGGGGTCTCATATCTTCTGCAGAGGAGGATGATGGGGGTCTCATATCTTCTACTGAGGAGGATGATGGGGGTCTCATATCTTCTGTGAAGGAGGATGATCAGGGTGTCAGATCTTCTGGAGGGAAGGATGATGGGAGTCTCATATCTTCTGCAGAGGAGGATGATGGGGGTCTCATATCTTCTACTGAGGAGGATGATGGGGGCCTCATACCTTCTGCAGAGGAGGATGATAGGGGTCTCATATCGTCTACTGAGGAGGATGATGGGGGTCTCATATCTTCTGTGAAGGAGGATGATGGGGGTCTCATATCTTCTACTGAGGAGGATGATGGGGGTCTCATATCTTCTGCTGAGGACAATGATGGGGTCTCATATCTTCTGCTGAGGACAATGATGGGGGTCTCATATCTTCTACTGGGGAGGATGATGGGGTCTCATATCTTCTACTGAGGACAATGATGGGGGTCTCATATCGTCTACTGAGGACAATGATGGGGGTCTCATATATTCTACAGAGGACAATGATGGGGGTCTCATATCTTCTACTGAGGACAATGATGGGGATCTCATATATTCTACTGAGGACAATGATGGGGGTCTCATATCTTCTGCAGAGGACAATGATGGGGGTCTCATATCGTCTACTGAGGACAATGATGGGGGTCTCATATCTTCTACTGAGGACAATGATGGGGGCCTCATATTTTCTGCAGAGGAGGATGATGGGGGTCTCATACCTTCTACTGAGGACAATGATGGGGGTCTCATATCTTCTGCAGGGGAGGATGATGGGGGTCTCATATCTTCTGCAGAGGAGGATGATGGGGGTCTCATATCTTCTACTGAGGAGGATGATGGGGGTCTCATATCTTCTGTGAAGGAGGATGATCAGGGTGTCAGATCTTCTGGAGGGAAGGATGATGGGAGTCTCATATCTTCTGCAGAGGAGGATGATGGGGGTCTCATATCTTCTACTGAGGAGGATGATGGGGGCCTCATACCTTCTGCAGAGGAGGATGATAGGGGTCTCATATCGTCTACTGAGGAGGATGATGGGGGTCTCATATCTTCTGTGAAGGAGGATGATGGGGGTCTCATATCTTCTACTGAGGAGGATGATGGGGGTCTCATATCTTCTGCTGAGGACAATGATGGGGTCTCATATCTTCTGCTGAGGACAATGATGGGGGTCTCATATCTTCTACTGGGGAGGATGATGGGGTCTCATATCTTCTACTGAGGACAATGATGGGGGTCTCATATCGTCTACTGAGGACAATGATGGGGGTCTCATATATTCTACAGAGGACAATGATGGGGGTCTCATATCTTCTACTGAGGACAATGATGGGGATCTCATATATTCTACTGAGGACAATGATGGGGGTCTCATATCTTCTGCAGAGGACAATGATGGGGGTCTCATATCGTCTACTGAGGACAATGATGGGGGTCTCATATCTTCTACTGAGGACAATGATGGGGGCCTCATATTTTCTGCAGAGGAGGATGATGGGGGTCTCATACCTTCTACTGAGGACAATGATGGGGGTCTCATATCTTCTGCAGGGGAGGATGATGGGGGTCTCATATCTTCTGCAGAGGAGGATGATGGGGGTCTCATATCTTCTACTGAGGAGGATGATGGGGGTCTCATATCTTCTGTGAAGGAGGATGATCAGGGTGTCAGATCTTCTGGAGGGAAGGATGATGGGAGTCTCATATCTTCTGCAGAGGAGGATGATGGGGGTCTCATATCTTCTACTGAGGAGGATGATGGGGGCCTCATACCTTCTGCAGAGGAGGATGATAGGGGTCTCATATCGTCTACTGAGGAGGATGATGGGGGTCTCATATCTTCTGTGAAGGAGGATGATGGGGGTCTCATATCTTCTACTGAGGAGGATGATGGGGGTCTCATATCTTCTGCTGAGGACAATGATGGGGTCTCATATCTTCTGCTGAGGACAATGATGGGGGTCTCATATCTTCTACTGGGGAGGATGATGGGGTCTCATATCTTCTACTGAGGACAATGATGGGGGTCTCATATCGTCTACTGAGGACAATGATGGGGGTCTCAGATCTTCTGCAGAGGAGGATGATGGGAGTGTCAGATCTTCTGTGAAGGAGGATGATGGGGGTCTCATATCTTCTGTGAAGGAGGATGATGGGGGTCTCAGATCTTCTGGAGGGAAGGATGATGGGAGTCTCATATCTTTTGCAGAGGAGGATGATGGGGGTCTCAGGTCTTCTGCAGAGGAGGATGATGGGGGTCTCATATCTTCTGCAGAGGAGGATGATGGGGGTCTCATATCTTCTACTGAGGAGGATGATGGAGGTCTCATATCTTCTGCAGAGGAGGATGATGGGGGTCTCAGGTCTTCTGCAGAGGAGGATGATGGGGGTCTCATATCTTCTGCAGAGGAGGATGATGGGGGTCTCATATCTTCTACTGAGGAGGATGATGGGGGTCTCATATCTTCTGCAGAGGAGGATGATGGGGGTCTCAGGTCTTCTGCAGAGGAGGATGATGGGGGTCTCATATCTTCTGCTGAGGAGGATGATGGGGGTCTCATATCTTCTGTGAAGGAGGATGATGGGGGTCTCATATCTTCTGCAGAGGAGGATGATGGGGGTCTCATACCTTCTGTGAAGGAGGATGATGGGGGTCTCATATCTTCTACTGAGGAGGATGATGGGGTCTCATATCTTCTACTGAGGACAATGATGGGGGTCTCATATCTTCTGTGAAGGAGAATGATGGGGGTCTCATATCTTCTACTGAGGAGAATGATGGGGGTCTCATATCTTCTGCAGAGGAGGATGATGGGGGTCTCATATCTTCTACTGAGGACAATGATGGGGGTCTCATATCTTCTGCAGAGGAGGATGATGGGGGTCTCATATCTTCTACTGAGGAGGATGATGGGGGTCTCATATCTTCTGCTGAGGACAATGATGGGGGTCTCATATCTTCTGCAGAGGAGGATAATGGGGGTCTCATATCTTCTACTGAGGAGGATGATGAGGGTCTCATATCTTCTACTGAGGACAATGATTGGGTCTCATACCTTCTGCTGAGGACAATGATGGGGGGTCTCATATCTTCTACTGAGGACAATGATGGGGGTCTCATATATTCTACTGAGGACAATGATGGGGGTCTCATATCTTCTGCTGAGGACAATGATGGGGGTCTCATATATTCTACTGAGAACAAAGATGGGGTCTCATATCTTCTACTGAGGACAATGATGGGGGTCTCAAAGCTTCTACTGAGGACAATGATGGGGGTCTCATATATTCTACTGAGGACAATGATGGGGGTCTCATATCTTCTACTGAGGAGGATGATGGGGGTCTCATATCTTCTACTGAGGACAATGATGGGGGTCTCATATCTTCTGCAGAGGAGGATGATGGGGGTCTCATATCTTCTACTGAGGACAATGATGGGGGTCTCATATCTTCTGCAGAGAACACAAAACGTACAAACAGCGCTCTTGTGCTGATAATAAGGGGGTGAACAATGTATGACCCTAGATCGTGTGCAGCCCTAAAACCCAGGAGGAGTGCCTGTGTATCTGAAAACTTGAAACAAAAAAATCCAAAAGGGCGCAACGCTAGGTGGGCTAACTGACCGGGTCGGGAGACCCAGGGAGAATGACAGGAGAATAGTGTGACAATGGGTGCACTGGGCGAAAAACCGGAGGATAGCTGAGGAAAAAGAATAAGCACTTACATTTCATTTCACGGGACCAGAGGATGGACGGCCGGTGCAAAGGATCGGGTCATCCGTGGTATCTACCTGGGACTGGTGAGCCGGGGGGATGTGCATCCACACGGGGAGGGGAGGCTGTGGGCGAGGAAGAAAAAGGAGCAACCCCAGGAATGGGGACTCCGTGGCCCGCTGTGTGACTTCCAGTTCATTACTCACGGCCAATCCTCCTTCACCGATCACTTAGACAACAGATATCACATAAAACAGTTTATCACATGCTCACATGACCACGTAGTATATGGCCGAAAATGCCCGTGCAATCTATTATACATTGGTCGCACTATCCGTCCGCTGAGAAAGAGGATAGGAGATCATAGACGCTTCATCGCTGACGGCAACTGTGATCACAGCGTCCCTAGACACTTCGCAGCAAAACACGGCAAACGCATCCAGGATCTTTGCGTTTTCGCCATAGAACAAATTCCTGACCATTTCTCCCCAGCCGAACGTTTCCAAAAGCTACGCAGACAAGAAACATTCTGGATATACAACCTGAATACCCAGACCAATCGGTCCCCCACATACCCGATGTTCCCCTCCACGAACTCAGCCTCAGATTAAATTGCGTTACGCTCTTCCACATATCAGTATGACGCACGCCTTCCCATGATAGCCTCCTTAAACATCTGTTTCATCATTCGTTTTAAATACTCGTTTTAATACATTTTGTCTATTTTTATACTCATATTTTTAAAACTTTTAGTTTTTATTCATCTATTATAGCTCATGATTTATGTGCCAACTTTTTATTCCCATTGAGATCCTCCCCAAATCTCATTTTTAACTATTCCTTTGCGTTATCAAAACAATATATGGTAGACAGGTCCCCGAGACGAAATACCCGTATTTAATGCTCCCTTGCAGCAGCCCCCCTCCCAAATCTGCAATAAAATTACCATAATCAGAAATCTATTTTAACACACACACACACCACGAATTGTCCCCCCCCCCCTCTAAGATTGTATACAATTAGACAATCAACCTTAGAGCGTTAGGACATTTCTAATGCCTCTCCCCGGTGGTGGCTGACTATTCATGTCTGTTATGCCCATGGCACGCTCCCCTACGGACTGAATAGGGGCCATAGACCCACCCCCAAGTTGCCCCCAATTGTTCAACCTGGCTAGTGTAGCTTTAGCCCTTACCGATTACTACACATGCCGAGGCTCCACTACTTGGAGCGTGCGGCTCCCCCGCCCACTGGCACTAAGCTCCACCCAGCTGTCACATTTAAATCGGCGGTTTCCCGCCGCC
>NW_017310608.1:0-770 GCF_000935625.1 Nanorana parkeri | reverse complement strand
AGGAGGATGATGGGGGTCTCATATCTTCTGTGAAGGAGGATGATGGGGGTCTCATATCTTCTGTGAAGGAGGATGATGGGGGTCTCATATCTTCTGTGAAGGAGGATGATGGGGGTCTCAGATCTTCTGTGAAGGAGGATGATGGGGGTCTCAGATCTTCTGCAGAGGAGGATGATGGGGGTCTCATATACACTGTAGAGAATGTGTCGTCATGCAGTTGGTGAGTGATAGTGGCCCCTGTGGCCCCCATACTGGGCTCTTCTCTCCTAGGATGCTGTGTGAGGATTTCTGCTGCTTCTTCTCCTGGATGGTCGTCTGTCACACCAACCTGGACTCCCCTCATTGTAACGTCACTCACCTGCGTGGTCGCTGGCAGCGCGGAGTCAACGCTGGAGGGGGGCGGAGACTAAGTGAGTCAATATAAACATTGAGATAGGAACATTCCGGTCAGGTCATGTTGGGGTGTCAGCGACCCCCCATTCTCACCCGCCATCATTCATCTTCCAGGAACATTCTTCAACAATCCTCAATTCCGCTTCCATGTGGTTGTGTCTTCTGACCAAGGGGAGGGGCATGATGCCAAAAAGAATGAGCCTCGGAGGGTGTTGCTGGAACTGATGCAGATTGACAGAGGAGCTCAGAAGCTGCATATTGCATGTCACCTGTACCGGGTATGGAGTGCATCCTGTCATGTGACCGAGGAGAGGCGGAGCCATCATACCAATTTTATCTTTTTATTTACAGGTACCAAAGGATCTGGTAAGAAGTGA
>NW_017310607.1:15053-17677 GCF_000935625.1 Nanorana parkeri | reverse complement strand
GATATCATCCAATGAGAGGGGCGGGGTCACTTCTGGGAGATGTGTGTACAGGACGATACAATGTATCTCTTCTATGAATATATTCCCTATAGAGGAAGATATAAACACAATGGGAGGAGTTTATCAAATCTGGAACCAATCAGCTTCTCTGTCTCATTTTCAAATTTGCGATTGGAAAGTGAGAGGAGCAGCAGCAGACTGATGAGCTCACCTCTCTGTCACTCTGCTCTCTCCTCCCATCAGCGTGCCTCTGATAAAGCACATGAACAGATGGGGGTTTCTTGGACGGCTTCACACGAGAGACGATATTATTTGCCGATCCCGGAGCTCAGATTTAATCACAAAGGACGTTTCCTGCCTTCTGATTGGCTGAAGCGTTTTGCATTTATTTGAAATCACATAAAATATTTACAGAAAGAGAAAAACAATCCCAGAAAATGTCATTTCAGCCGCGGCAGCAGCGGGGCAGATCACATGACTCCTCCTTCGGACGATTGGCTCCTCCCAGTCCTCGGCCGCCGCCACGTTGTTGTTTTTTTTTCAGGCTCCGCCCTTCTTCTGGCACACTTTGTGTTCCGGTTTGGCGCGGTGGAACCACTCGTGCCAGGAGCCGTCGTAGACTGAACAATCCCAGCGCTGATCTGTGGACTAATTATCTCTGCCGGCTATTCGTGGAGAACCAGCTGCATCTGCTCATCGCCGGAGTTGTAGCCGAGCCGCCCGGGGGGCAGTGCAGGCGCCGAGCAGGAAAACAGCCAGCAATAGAAAATATGTGAAATATTCTACGGCGAGAGACTAAGCCCCGCCCCCAACAGAGGAACAGATACCGAGAATGACACCCGGTATACAGGACAAGGGAAGTGGTACTGTGCAGAGTCCATACACAGAGCATGAGAACAGATACCGAGAATGACACCCGGCATACAGGACAAGGGAAGTGGTACTGAGCAGTAGGGAGAGTTGGGAATATAATGGAGATCCGTGTTGCTCGATGTATAATATGAATACATATTTCTGGGCAGACACGTCACACGTCACACGTCAGTGACACGGATATTATGAGCGATGTGACGGAGGGAAATGTATCTTCACATAATAGTAATAAAGCTTTACACTGATATGCTGGTTTATCTTTGCCGATTGATGTATGACTGATGTATGATTGGTGTATGACTGATGTATGATTGGTGTATGACTGATGTATGATTGATGTATGACTGATGTATGACTGAGGTGTGATTGATGTATGACTGATGTATGATTGGTGTATGACTGATGTATGACTGATGTATGATTGATGTATGACTGATGTATGATTGGTGTATGATTGATGTATGACTGATGTATGACTGATGTATGACTGATGTATGATTGGTGTATGACTGATGTATGACTGATGTATGATTGATGTATGACTGGTGTATGATTGGTGTATGACTGATGTATGATTGATGTATGACTGATGTATGATTGGTGTATGACTGATGTATGATTGATGTATGACTGGTGTATGATTGGTGTATGACTGATGTATGATTGGTATATGACTGATGTATGACGGATGTATGATTGATGTATGACTGATGTATGATTGGTGTATGACTGATGTATGATTGGTGTATGACTGATGTATGATTGGTGTATGACTGGTGTATGACTGATGTATGATTGGTGTATGACTGATGTATGATTGGTGTATGACTGGTGTATGACTGATGTATGATTGGTTTATGACGGATGTATGACTGATGTATGATTGGTTTATGACGGATGTATGATTGATGTATGATTGGTGTATGACTGATGTATGATTGGTGTATGACTGATGTATGACTGATGTATGATTGATGTATGACTTATGTATGATTGATGTATGACTGGTGTATGACTTATGTATGATTGATGTATGACTGGTGTATGACTGCTGTATGACTGGTGTATGACTGATGTTGTATGACTGATGTATGATTGGTGTATGACTGATGTATGATTGATGTATGACTGGTGTATGATTGGTGTATGACTGATGTATGATTGGTGTATGACTGATGTATGATTGGTGTATGACTGGTGTATGACTGATGTATGATTGGTTTATGACGGATGTATGACTGATGTATGATTGGTTTATGACGGATGTATGATTGATGTATGATTGGTGTATGACTGATGTATGATTGGTGTATGACTGATGTATGACTGATGTATGATTGATGTATGACTTATGTATGATTGATGTATGACTGGTGTATGACTTATGTATGATTGATGTATGACTGGTGTATGACTGATGTATGACTGGTGTATGACTGATGTATGACTGATGGTCTGGGGGAGTTATTGGGGAAGAATATTGGTTGCAGAGATCCCCAGCATGTGAACGGGGACATGGAAGGAGACACGGGTGTCCGTAGACCTGGTTGGGATTCTATTGGAGCGGCAACACACACGTATGTGGGAAGAGGAAGATCGCAGTGTGAAAAGATACATTGAGGGGAATTTATTAAAACCGGAGCAAACAGAATCCGGAGCAGCTGTGCACGGCAGCCAATCAGCTTCTCTCTTCAGTTTGCTCGGGTAAGATCTGAAAATGAGAGAGAGAAGCCGATTGGCTGCCGTGCACA
>NW_017310607.1:12604-14545 GCF_000935625.1 Nanorana parkeri | reverse complement strand
CCCACCCCCCAATGTATTATAATCCGGACATTTCCCTCCGTCTGTAATATTCCGATAACGTCACATCGCTCATAATATGAACGGTCATTCCATTGTATCTCCATGTACACGTTACACAGCCAGAGAAGTCATACTGAGTCCATACATACAGAATAAGAACAGCGCCCATTATGAGGGGCCCCCACCATCCCTGTGCTGAGTTCCCGGGTCTGTGCCCATTATGAGGGGCCCCCACCATCCCTGTGCTGAGTTCCCGGGTCTGTACACCCGCTGTGCCCATTATGAGGGGCCCCCACCATCCCTGTGCTGAGTTCCCGGCTCTGTACACCCGCTGTGCCCATTATGAGGGGCCCCCACCATCCCTGTGCTGAGCTGTCTTCTCCTGGCCCTTGCTCCGCTCTCCTCAGAGTTAGACTCTCCTCGGGCTCCGCCTCCTCACCTTCTCCCGGTTTGGGCTCCGGGCCCCAGAACCTTCCCTCTCCTCGGGCGTCCACCAGCTGGAACTTCTTGGTGCTCAGATTCTCCTCAACGTCTTCGAAAGTCTTCAGCAGAGAGGAGTTCAGGGCGGCGGTGAACTTCCGTGGCTCGGCGGCGGTGATTTCCGAGGTGACGGGCAGCCCGAGCTTCACCCAGTTCACCAATCCGCCGTCCAGCACCGACACGTTGTTGTGGCCAAAGACACGGAACATCCACCAGAGCCGGGGGGCGTACATCATGCCCATGTTATCAGAGTCGTAGATCACCACGTGGCTCTGGTTGGTGATGCCGAGACCGCCGACGTAATCGGCAAACTGCGACTGGCTGGGCAGCATCATCTCGTACGGCGACGCCGTGTCTCTGCACTCCTCCAGGTCGAAGAACATGGCGCCCGGGATGTGTCTCTCCGCAAACTCCTTCCCGGCATCCTTCCCCCCCGGAGAGTACCAAGTGGTGTCCAGGACCTGCAGCGATGGAGACTTTTTGGTTTTCAGTGCTCCAGAGAGCCACCCGGAGGAGACCAGCGCCCGGCTCACCATGACTGCGGCAAAAACCGGGGCGCCCGGAGAGGCAATTTTTATAAGGAGGAGAGGAGGATCCTTGAAACCGTCCATATCCTGCTGTTAATAATTGGCAGCCCCGAGGCAGATTAATATAATGATTGTCACCTTTGTGTCACTGCCGATTATCAGCCGCCTATCCGGTAAATGGAGTTATTGCCTCATTAGCCGGTCACAGGGCCAATGTGCTGCCGATAACGACACTTTCGCTGATGATGAACTTCGTCTCTATTCTTTCTTATTGTTCTTTTCTTCCGCCCAGTTCCCAAAGTGTTCCCGGTGCATTCCCAGAGCGTTCCCAAAGTGTTCTCGGAGTGTTCCCAAAGCATTCCCAGTGTTCCCAAAGCGTCCCCAGAGTGTTCCCGGAGTGCTGCCAGAGCCTTCCCAAAGTGTTCCCGGAGTGTTCCCAAAGTGTTCCCGGAGTGTTCCCAGAGCCTTCCCAAAGTGTTCCCAAAGTGTTCCCAGAGCATTCCCAGAGTGTTCCCAGAGCGTTCCCAGAGCGTTCCCAGAGTGTTCCCAGAGCGTTCCCAGAGCGTTCCCAGAGTGTTCCCAGAGCGTTCCCAGAGTGTTCCCAGAGCATTCCCAGAGTGTTCCCAGAGCGTTCCCAGAGTGCTCCCAGAGTTTTCCCAGAGCATTCCCAGAGCGTTCCCAGAGTGCTCCCAGAGTTTTCCCAGAATGTTCCCAAAGTGTTCCCAGAGCATTCCCAGAGTGTTCCCAGAGCATTCCCAGAGTGTTCCCAGAGCGTTCCCAGAGTGCTCCCAGAGTTTTCCCAGAGCATTCCCAGAGCGTTCCCAGAGTGCTCCCAGAGTTTTCCCAGAATGTTCCCAAAGTGTTCCCAGAGCATTCCCAGAGTGTTCCCAGAGCATTCCCAGAGTGTTCCCAGAGCGTTCCCAGAGTGTTCCCA
>NW_017310607.1:9988-10894 GCF_000935625.1 Nanorana parkeri | reverse complement strand
AGTGTTCCCAAAGTGTTCCCAGAGTGTTCCCAAAGTGTTCCCAGAGCGTTCCCAGAGTGTTCCCAAAGTGTTCCCAGAGCGTTCCCAGAGTGTTCCCAAAGTGTTCCCAGAGCGTTCCCAGAGCGTTCCCAGAGCGTTCCCAGAGTGTTCCCGGAGTGTTCCCAGAGCCTTCCGAAAGTGTTCCCGGAGTGCTGCAAGAGCCTTCCCAAAGTGTTCCCAAAGTGTTCCCAAAGTGTTCCCAGAGCATTCCCAGAGTGTTCCCAGAGTGTTCCCAGAGCGTTCCCAGAGCGTTCCCAGAGTGTTCCCAGAGCGTTCCCAGAGTGTTCCCAGAGCGTTCCCAGAGTGTTCCCAGAGCGTTCCCAGAGCGCTCCCAGAGCGTTCCCAGAGAGTTCCCAGAGAACTCTCAGAGCGTTCCCAGAGTGTTCCCAGAGCGTTCCCAGAGTGCTCCCAGAGTTTTCCCAGAGTGTTCCCAGAGCATTCCCAGAGTGTTCCCAGAGTGTTCCCAGAGTTTTCCCAGAGTGTTCCCAAAGTGTTCCCAGAGCATTTCTGGAGCGTTTCTGGAGTGGATTCCCAGGGTGTTCCAATAACATTTCCGGAGCGTTCCCGGAGCACGGGGTGGCTTTACTTTTACACAACATTTAAACATTGGAGTTTTCCCTCCCTGAGATCTGAACACAGAACTCTGAGGCAGAAGATGAATGATGAGAGGCGGAGTGATGAGAGGCGGAGCGATGAGAGGCGTAGCGATGAGAGGCGGAGCGATGAGAGGCGGAGCGAAGCGATGAGAGGAGGGGCGATGAGAGGAGGGGCGATGAGAGGAGGGGCGATGAGAGGCGGAGTGATGAGAGGCGAGGTGATGAGAGGCGGCGTGATGAGGGGCGGCGTGATGAGGGGCGGAGCGATGAG
>NW_017310607.1:4088-9939 GCF_000935625.1 Nanorana parkeri | reverse complement strand
GATGAGAGGCGGAGGGATGAGAGGCGGGGTGATGAGGGGCGGAGGGATGAGGGGCGGAGGGATGAGAGGCGGAGTGTTGCCATGCACTGCAGCACAAGTGTGAATGGGCCCCAGAGAGACGACGTTCCTATACACAGGAGATGATGAAGCGTTGTCACTCTCACTGATGTGAGTAGGAGGAGGAGTCTGTACAGAGGGAGCTCCGTCTGGTGTGTCTACAAAACCTGAGACCTGATTGTAGATATCGGTAGCAGGTCCGGGCCGCGGGCCCTCAGGGGGGGAATTGTTCTTCCATTGGGCACATATAACCTCCGGTGACGGGTCTACCCATCATGCTGCTTCCATCCGTCACAAGTCATTGGCCCCGGGCCCCCAGCATGGTGGTATTGTGCCGAGGATTGTTCGTGATATAACACAGGATAACCTTCACTGGATCCCGGCCAGGACCGGCGCAGCCCTGCCAGGTGAGGAGTGACCCGTCCCGTGCCAACCGCAGGGAACACACACGGCAGAGTGATAATAATATCAGCATGAGGAGGAGGAGCTTTCTTACTGATACCATGTGACCCGGAGGGAGGAACCTTCACAGACAGAATCTGAAATAGATTGTCAGCTTTCCTGCCAAGCACCATTATGAATATCCTCTTTCCCCCGGAGTCCCCTCTTACTCTCCCAGTAATGACCGATGGCCTCCCATTAATGGCCGATCGCCTCCCAGTAATGGCCGATCGCTTCCCAGTAATGGCCGATCGCCTCCCAGTAATGAGCGATCGCCTCCCAGTAATGGCCGATCGCCTCCCAGTAATGACCGATCGCCTCCCAGTAATGACCGATGGCCTCCCAGTAATGACCGATCGCCTCCCAGTAATGACCGATCGCCTCCCAGTAATGACCGATGGCCTCCCAGTAATGACCGATCGCCTCCCAGTAATGACCGATCGCCTCCCAGTAATGACCGATGGCCTCCCAGTAATGACCGATCGCCTCCCAGTAATGACCGATGGCCTCCCAGTAATGACCGATCGCCTCCCAGTAATGACCGATCGCCTCCCAGTAATGACCGATGGCCTCCCAGTAATGACCGATCGCCTCCCAGTAATGACCGATCGCCTCCCAGTAATGACCGATGGCCTCCCAGTAATGACCGATCGCCTCCCAGTAATGACCGATCGCCTCCCAGTAATGACCGATGGCCTCCCAGTAATGACCGATCGCCTCCCAGTAATGACCGATGGCCTCCCAGTAATGACCGATCGCCTCCCAGTAATGACCGATCGCCTCCCAGTAATGACCGATGGCCTCCCAGTAATGACCGATCGCCTCCCAGTAATGACCGATGGCCTCCCAGTAATGACCGATCGCCTCCCAGTAATGACCGATGGCCTCCCAGTAATGACCGATCGCCTCCCAGTAATGACCGATCGCCTCCCAGTAATGACCGATGGCCTCCCAGTAATGACCGATCGCCTCCCAGTAAAGGCCGATGGCCTCCCGCTGATGTGTTAATAATTAAAGGAGAACGATCCCCCTATTAGGAGAGCACTTTGATCGATCGATTGATCGGGCTGGTCACAGATAACGCTGCGTTAACCCCTCCAGTGCTGGTGTGCAGACCCCGCCCCCTCCGGATGGCTCCAGCACTGACGCTAGCGCTGACCTCGCTGACGCGGATCCCGCGATTTTATCTTTATTGATTCATTTTATGGACTTTTTTCTTTTAGTGAGAAGAAGATACAAACTATCTGCCGGGGGAGGGGAGGGGTCTATTGCTGATGGAGGCGGGGCCCCACCGCCGTCATAAAGGGGTTAATGACACAAAGCAGCTTCTATTAGCCAA
Organism: Nanorana parkeri; assembly: GCF_000935625.1. Classification (NCBI taxonomy): domain Eukaryota; kingdom Metazoa; phylum Chordata; class Amphibia; order Anura; family Dicroglossidae; genus Nanorana; species Nanorana parkeri. The sequence goes on along the minus strand of NW_017310607.1, from coordinate 8,102 downwards.
GTTCACCCATCCACAGCGTGAGAGGCGGGACAACGCTCCCCATCCTCCTATAATCAACGGTGGCCGGTCATCGCGTTGTGTCAGCGTCTTCCATTGCGTGAGATCCTCCATGACAGCGTGACACCGAGCCGGAGATCCTCCATGACAGCGTGACACCGAGCCGGAGATCCTCCATGACACTGCGCCGGAGATCCGGAGATCCAGCGTGACACCGAGCCGGAGATCCTCCATGACAGCGTGACACTGAGCCGGAGATCCTCCATGACAGCGTGACACTGAGCCGGAGATCCTCCATGACAGCATGACACTGAGCCGGAGATCCTCCATGACAGCATGACACTGAGCCGGAGATCCTCCATGACACTGAGCCGGAGATCCTCCATGACAGCGTGACACTGAGCCAGAGATCCTCCATGACACTGAGCCGGAGATCCTCCATGACACTGAGCCGGAGATCCTCCATGACAGCATGACACTGAGCCGGAGATCCTCCATGACACTGAGCCGCAGATCCTCCATGACACTGAGCCGGAGATCCTCCATGACAGCATGACACTGAGCCGGAGATCCTCCATGACAGCATGACACCGAGCCGGAGATCCTCCATGACAGCATGACACTGAGCCGGAGATCCTCCATGACAGCGTGACACCGAGCCGGAGATCCTCCATGACACCGAGCCGGAGATCCTCCATGACAGCATGACACCGAGCCGGAGATCCTCCATGATAGCGTGACACCGAGCCGGAGATCCTCCATGACAGCGTGACACCGAGCCGGACATCCTCCATGACAGCGTGACACCGAGCCGGACATCCTCCATGACAGCGTGACACCGAGCCGGACATCCTCCATGACAGCGTGACACCGAGCCGGACATCCTCCATGACAGCGTGACACCGAGCCGGACATCCTCCATGACAGCGTGACACCGAGCCGGACATCCTCCATGACAGCGTGACACCGAGCCGGACATCCTCCATGACAGCGTGACACCGAGCCGGACATCCTCCATGACAGCGTGACACCGAGCCGGACATCCTCCATGACAGCGTGACACCGAGCCGGACATCCTCCATGACAGCGTGACACCGAGCCGGACATCCTCCATGACAGCGTGACACCGAGCCGGACATCCTCCATGACAGCGTGACACCGAGCCGGACATCCTCCATGACAGCGTGACACCGAGCCGGACATCCTCCATGACAGCGTGACACCGAGCCGGACATCCTCCATGACAGCGTGACACCGAGCCGGACATCCTCCATGACAGCGTGACACCGAGCCGGACATCCTCCATGACAGCGTGACACCGAGCCGGACATCCTCCATGACAGCGTGACACCGAGCCGGACATCCTCCATGACAGCGTGACACCGAGCCGGACATCCTCCATGACAGCGTGACACCGAGCCGGACATCCTCCATGACAGCGTGACACCGAGCCGGACATCCTCCATGACAGCGTGACACCGAGCCGGACATCCTCCATGACAGCGTGACACCGAGCCGGACATCCTCCATGACAGCGTGACACCGAGCCGGACATCCTCCATGACAGCGTGACACCGAGCCGGACATCCTCCATGACAGCGTGACACCGAGCCGGACATCCTCCATGACAGCGTGACACCGAGCCGGACATCCTCCATGACAGCGTGACACCGAGCCGGACATCCTCCATGACAGCGTGACACCGAGCCGGACATCCTCCATGACAGCGTGACACCGAGCCGGACATCCTCCATGACAGCGTGACACCGAGCCGGACATCCTCCATGACAGCGTGACACCGAGCCGGACATCCTCCATGACAGCGTGACACCGAGCCGGACATCCTCCATGACAGCGTGACACCGAGCCGGACATCCTCCATGACAGCGTGACACCGAGCCGGACATCCTCCATGACAGCGTGACACCGAGCCGGACATCCTCCATGACAGCGTGACACCGAGCCGGACATCCTCCATGACAGCGTGACACCGAGCCGGACATCCTCCATGACAGCGTGACACCGAGCCGGACATCCTCCATGACAGCGTGACACCGAGCCGGACATCCTCCATGACAGCGTGACACCGAGCCGGACATCCTCCATGACAGCGTGACACCGAGCCGGACATCCTCCATGACAGCGTGACACCGAGCCGGACATCCTCCATGACAGCGTGACACCGAGCCGGACATCCTCCATGACAGCGTGACACCGAGCCGGACATCCTCCATGACAGCGTGACACCGAGCCGGACATCCTCCATGACAGCGTGACACCGAGCCGGACATCCTCCATGACAGCGTGACACCGAGCCGGACATCCTCCATGACAGCGTGACACCGAGCCGGACATCCTCCATGACAGCGTGACACCGAGCCGGACATCCTCCATGACAGCGTGACACCGAGCCGGACATCCTCCATGACAGCGTGACACCGAGCCGGACATCCTCCATGACAGCGTGACACCGAGCCGGACATCCTCCATGACAGCGTGACACCGAGCCGGACATCCTCCATGACAGCGTGACACCGAGCCGGACATCCTCCATGACAGCGTGACACCGAGCCGGACATCCTCCATGACAGCGTGACACTGCGCCGGAGATCCTCCATGACAGCATGACACCGAGCCGGAGATCCTCCATGACAGCGTGACACTGCGCCGGAGATCCTCCATGACACCAGTTCACTGACTCTTGGGTCCCGTTCACACTGCCGAGTCTCAGGAACGGCTCTATGACTGTCATGTGAACAGCTACACAAAGCGATGACGTTGCTCGCAGCCATTTGCAGCTGTTCAGTTACAAGGGGACGCGCCGCGATGATCTGCGGGCGATCGGCTCCGGACGCGGCTCTGTATATCGCTTCCCATCTGCAGACTCCCACATGCCTACGCGTGCGACCGACCACCATGACACCGAGCCGCGGCCGGAGGAGGTCATTGCGCCCCCTGGTGTCCAATATGGGAGCTGACATTGCGCTCCGATCCCTCCATCATAAAACGTCGGATCCGTTGTCACACTTCGAGGCGGGAACTCCACGCCGAACAGAGGACGCAGGATGGGGGCGGAGCCATCAACATTAAAGGCCATCAAATTCACTTTTACTCATCATTATGACTCGGGTACAACTCCGCCGGGTTCACAACCAACCCTAAGCATCCCAATGTATCCCTATGGTATTTCTGGGCTCTGTTCACACCAGCGCAGTCCGTTCCGGAAATCTCACCATTGTGGGAGGGGCCGAGACACAAACTACTGGGGGAATCTCACCATTGTGGGAGGGGCCGAGACACAAACTACTGGGGGAAATCTCACCATTGTGGGAGGGGCCGAGACACAAACTACTGGAGGAAATCTCACCATTGTGGGAGGGGCAGAGACACAAACTACTGGGGGGAAATCTCACCATTGTGGGCGGGGCCGAGACACAAAGTAAGGACAGAGTGATTTCTTCTCATTCTCCGTTGGTTGTAGGGGGAGAGGACGTTCATTGTGATTTCTCTGCTCGGATGGTGTTGTGATTGCCGTGTGGAGGTTCCAGGAGGTGAAGTGTTAAACCTCCTCCCGGGATATCAGGATCCGCCGCGCTCACAATGGAATATTTCTGATATCTTATCAATACGCGAGGTCACATCGATCAGTTTAATGGCGGATTGATGACAACGTATCGCTTTGTAAATGTTCTTTATAACCATGAACTGTGCACACGCAAACACCGAAACTCATCGCCGCCGCCATCAATCACTGCGCGTGACAAGGGGCGCGGCCGCTCCCGACTGACGCCGCCCATGTTATCTGAATGACCCCCAAATACCCCAATCTGCGGAATAGAAGGCGGATGGTACGGGCGCCATGAGAAGGAAAGTATCATGTGACCCCGAGGACGGTCTCACTACACACACAGAGGGGAATGAGATTCACCCGCAATACACACACAGAGGGGAATGAGATTCACCCGCAATACACACACAGAGGGGAATGAGATTCACCCGCAATACACACACAGAGGG
>NW_017310607.1:0-964 GCF_000935625.1 Nanorana parkeri | reverse complement strand
CCACTCCCTGCACTGAGGGCCACATACTGCATCCCACTCCCTGCACTGAGGGCCACATACTGCACTCCACTCCCTGCACTGAGGGCCACATACTGCACTCCACTCCCTGCACTGAGGGCCACATACTGCATCCCACTCCCTGCACTGAGGGCCACATACTGCATCCCACTCCCTGCACTGAGGGCCACATACTGCACCCCACTCCCTGCACTGAGGGCCACATATTGCACCCCACTCCCTGCACTGAGGGCCACATATTGCACCCCACTCCCTGCACTCAGGGCCACATACTGCACCCCACTCCCTGCACTGAGGGCCACATACTGCAGGGCAGCGGTCACCCAGAAGACACCGCTTGTCCTATAACATATATTATTACCTCCATGAAAACCTCTGGGAGCCATAAACAGGTAGAGTGGCCCCCGGTCTGTGTGTCCCCGCCATGCAGCGCTCCTCGGGGGGTCCCGCGGGTGGTCGCTCTGCAATCACCTCATTTCATTATGTTCCCTCAAATCACTACATTGATGTCATCACATTGTAACACTTCCTGTCCCGGGGTGACAACGCTCACTCACCACACTGTATATATGTCGTTACCCCAGGACAGGACTACACAACACCTCCCCCTCTTCTTATCTCCATCACATAGGAGGGAGGTGTTGTGTAGTCCTCGGGGAGAGCTGGGTAGGATGGACCTGATAAGAGCGCAGGAAGTCATCAGCAGCCGAGGTTTCTGGCAGGATCACCAGATGTGTTTTGGGGTTTACTTACATTTTTTTTGCTGCTGTGGAACTACAAGTCCCATCAGGCATTGCAAGACTCTGGCAGCCACAGGCGTGACTCCCAGAGGAGGCGGGACTTTGGGATTTGTAGTTTCAGCACAGCCGGAGCGCCGAGGCGGCCCTTCAACGAGGAGTGATGTCATATGATGATAGAAAGTAACATTTCCTGTTACAATGTGCAT
>NW_017310606.1:17441-17680 GCF_000935625.1 Nanorana parkeri | reverse complement strand
TGAGCCGTATGAAGCTGGTGAGATCGGAAGCGTCGGGGGCGTCTCTTCCCCCTGAGATCCCCGTCAGTCAGCCCGCCCCCACCGCGTCCTCCCTGAGGAGAATCTACGAGAGACCGTCCACCACCTGCAGCAAGCCAAAGAGGTGAGAACTGCCCGAAATATCCCAGGATGACCTCTGACCTCACATGAGGGTTTCTAATGTGATTGTCCGCAGGGTGAGTCCGAGCAGTGACGAGGAC
>NW_017310606.1:11614-14043 GCF_000935625.1 Nanorana parkeri | reverse complement strand
TTTCCTTCCAGTAAGTGATGGCCGGAGTGTTATGTTACCCAGACCCTCAGCTTCCCTCCATCCTCATCCTCCTTCTTCCTTGCAGGTGGTGAAGGGTTCATCTCCAACTGAAGTGGGGGATGAGGATGCCATGGGTCAGATCCGGAAGGGGCATGACACCATGTGTATGGTGCTGACCAGCCGCATGCGCAACCTGGACACGGTGAGAGTGGTATGGAGCTCCGGAGACATCAAGGTGAGAACATCCTCCCGTGTGATGAGGGGGGTCATATGTGTTCATGGATGAGGGGGAAGGGAGGGGGGAATGGGTGTGGGGGGTCATATGTGTTCATGGATGTGGGGGGTGTCATATGTGTTCATGGATGAGGGGGGAATAGGTGGGGGAGGTCATATGTGTTCATGGATTAGGGGAAAGGGAAGGGAGGGGGTTTTCATAGAAAGGGAGGGGAGGTCAGATCATGGAGGAACCCGTTGTGCTCATAGGTCAGTGATGGCCGGACCACGTTCTGCCCGGCATTATTTTATTAGATATTTTATATAGTGCCGACAATTTACACATCAGTCCCCGCCCCCGAGGAGCTTACACTCTAAGACCCCTATCTCACATGCATACATATGAGGGCCGCTTTAGATCGTAGCCAATTACCCTTCCAGCATGTCTTTGGAGTGTGGGAGGAAACCCGCAGATAGCGTCCTGGCCGGGGATTTGAACCCGGAACCCCGAATGCTGCAAGGCAGAAGCGCTAAATACCCCACCACCGTGCTGCCTGAGGCCCCATTCACACAGAGCGGACTCCGCCCAGAATATCGCACCCCGCGGACGTCACACGAGTTTGAACCACCCACATGGGAGTGAATTCTTCTGGGTAGCGCGTGGAAAACCGGCAATGTGTGAGCGGAACTCTATCTCTGGGTTTGCTGCTCCCCCTGTAAATGGGGGAGATCTCTGGGGATGTAGGGTCATACCACTATCCAGTGAAGTGGGGGAGATCCCTGGGGACTTAGGGTCATACTACTATCCAGTGAGATGGGGGAGATCTCTGGGGTCGTTGGGTCATACCACTATCCAGTGAGATGGGGGAGATCTCTGGGGACGTAGAGTCATACCACTATCCAATGAGGTGGGGGAGATCTCTGGGGACGTAGGGTCATACCACTATCCAGTGAGATGGGGGGATCTCTGGGAACGTAGGGTCATACTACTATCTAGTGAGATGTAGGGTCATACCACTATCCAGTGAGATGGGGGAGATCTCTGGGGTCGTTGGGTCATACCACTATCCAGTGAGATGGGGAGATCTCTGGGGTCGTTGGGTCATACTACTATCCAGTAAGATGGGGGGATCTCTGGGGTCGTTGGGTCATACTACTATCCAGTGAGATGGGGGGATCTCTGGGGATGTAGGGTCATACCACTATCCAGTGAGATGGGGAGATCTCTGGGGACATAGGGTCATACCACTATCCAGTGAGTTGGGGGAGATCTCTGGGGTCATTGGGTCATACCACTATCCAGTGAGATGGGGGGATCTCTGGGGACATAGGGTCATACCACTATCCAGTGAGTTGGGGGAGATCTCTGGGGTCGTTGGGTCATACCACTATCCAGTGAGATGGGGAGATCTCTGGGGTCGTTGGGTCATACCACTATCCAGTGAGATGGGGGGATTTCTGGGGACGTTGGGTCATACCATTCTTCATGTATTCTGCCGGTGTGATGGTTCTGCCCTGTGTTGCAGACCTCCTTGGACTCGGCGGTGGCAGTCAATGACTTGTCGGTGGTCGTGGACATGTTGAATATTATTAACCAGAAAGCGTGAGTATCGTACGCGGTGTCACCATGGCGACCGGCCATTTCCTGTCCTCGTCCGGCCCCTAACTCTCCTCCTTCATAGGTCTCTGTGGAAGCTGGACCTGTGCCTGACCGTCCTCCCGCAGATCGACAGACTGCTACAGAGCAAATACGAGAGGTGAGCCCGGGGGGGGCACAAAGCAAGGGCCATAGAGACATGGAGGGGGGGAGGAACGTGACTGGCCGCACAGAGTCCTGACCTCAACCCCATGAATTAGAGGCGGAGACTGCGAGCCCCTCCCCCGACATCAGCACCTGACCTCACAAATGGTCCAACATTCCCATAGACACACCCCTAAACCTTGTGGACGCCTTCCCGGAAGAGGCGGAGCTGTTATAGCGACAAAGGGCGGAGCCAACGCAATACTGAACCCTCCGGACTAAGACTGGGGGGCCATTAGAGGGCGGAGCCGACCCAATACTGAACCCTATGGACTAAGCCTGGGGGGCCATTAGAGGGCGGAGCCAACCCCATACTGAACCCTACGGACTAAGACTGGGGGGCCATTAGAGGGCGGAGCCAACCCAATACTGAACCCTACGGACTAAGACTGGGGGGCCATTAGAGGGCGGAGCC
>NW_017310606.1:6460-10089 GCF_000935625.1 Nanorana parkeri | reverse complement strand
AGAGGGCGGAGCCAACCCAATACTGAACCCTACGGACTAAGACTGGGGGGCCATTAGAGGGCGGAGCCAACCCAATACTGAACCCTACAAACTAAGACTGGGGGGCCATTAGAGGGCGGAGCCAACCCAATACTGAACCCTACGGACTAAGACTGGGGGGCCATTAGAGGGCGGAGCCGACCCAATACTGAACCCTACAGACTAAGACTGGGGGGCCATTAGAGGGCGGAGCCAACCCCATACTGAACCCTACGGACTAAGACTGGGGGGCCATTAGAGGGCGGAGCCAACCCAATACTGAACCTTACGGACTAAGACTGGGGGGCCATTAGAGGGCGGAGCCGACCCAATACTGAACCCTGCGGACTAAGACTGGGGGGCCATTAGAGGGCGGAGCCAACCCAATACTGAACCCTACAGACTAAGACTGGGGGGCCATTACAGGCCGGAGCCAACCCAATACTGAACCCTGCGGACTAAGACTGGGGGGCCATTACAGGCCGGAGCCAACCCAATACTGAACCCTACGGACTAAGACTGGGCGTGTGGAGGCGTCCCAGTACTTGTGGTGATATAATGTATATCTGATAATGGGCCCCTGTGGCCCCCACACTTCTTTTCATTCCTGTTTTGTGTCTTGCCAGCTACGTGCAGACCGGCTGTGTGTCCCTGAAGTTGGTGCTACAAAGGTTCCTCCCGCTGATTACGGACACGCTGGCGGCTCCTCCCTCAGTGGGCGTGGACATTTCTCGTGAGGAGAGGTAAGATTCTACCTATGGCATTGCCCATTGGGCTGCGTGAACTCCGCCCACTTTATGTATATAGGAAGCCTTGTGTCTATAGATGGGTACAGCGCCCCCTCTGCCATTGGGTGACCCCCCCGTAGAGCGCCCCCTCTGCCATTGGGTGACCCCCCCGTAGAGCGCCCCCTCTGCCATTGGGTGACCCCCCCGTAGAGCGCCCCCTCTGCCATTGGGTGACCCCCCCGTAGAGCGCCCCCTCTGCCATTGGGTGACCCCCCCGTAGAGCGCCCCCTCTGCCATTGGGTGACCCCCCCGTAGAGCGCCCCCTCTGCCATTGGGTGACCCCCCCGTAGAGCGCCCCCTCTGCCATTGGGTGACCCCCCCGTAGAGCGCCCCCTCTGCCATTGGGTGACCCCCCCGTAGAGCGCCCCCTCTGCCATTGGGTGACCCCCCCGTAGAGCGCCCCCTCTGCCATTGGGTGACCCCCCCGTAGAGCGCCCCCTCTGCCATTGGGTGACCCCCCCGTAGAGCGCCCCCTCTGCCATTGGGTGACCCCCCCGTAGAGCGCCCCCTCTGCCATTGGGTGACCCCCCCGTAGAGCGCCCCCTCTGCCATTGGGTGACCCCCCCGTAGAGCGCCCCCTCTGCCATTGGGTGACCCCCCCGTAGAGCGCCCCCTCTGCCATTGGGTGACCCCCCCGTAGAGCGCCCCCTCTGCCATTGGGTGACCCCCCCGTAGAGCGCCCCCTCTGCCATTGGGTGACCCCCCCGTAGAGCGCCCCCTCTGCCATTGGGTGACCCCCCCGTAGAGCGCCCCCTCTGCCATTGGGTGACCCCCCCGTAGAGCGCCCCCTCTGCCATTGGGTGACCCCCCCGTAGAGCGCCCCCTCTGCCATTGGGTGACCCCCCCGTAGAGCGCCCCCTCTGCCATTGGGTGACCCCCCCGTAGAGCGCCCCCTCTGCCATTGGGTGACCCCCCCGTAGAGCGCCCCCTCTGCCATTGGGTGACCCCCCCGTAGAGCGCCCCCTCTGCCATTGGGTGACCCCCCCGTAGAGCGCCCCCTCTGCCATTGGGTGACCCCCCCGTAGAGCGCCCCCTCTGCCATTGGGTGACCCCCCCGTAGAGCGCCCCCTCTGCCATTGGGTGACCCCCCCGTAGAGCGCCCCCTCTGCCATTGGGTGACCCCCCCGTAGAGCGCCCCCTCTGCCATTGGGTGACCCCCCCGTAGAGCGCCCCCTCTGCCATTGGGTGACCCCCCCGTAGAGCGCCCCCTCTGCCATTGGGTGACCCCCCCGTAGAGCGCCCCCTCTGCCATTGGGTGACCCCCCCGTAGAGCGCCCCCTCTGCCATTGGGTGACCCCCCCGTAGAGCGCCCCCTCTGCCATTGGGTGACCCCCCCGTAGAGCGCCCCCTCTGCCATTGGGTGACCCCCCCGTAGAGCGCCCCCTCTGCCATTGGGTGACCCCCCCGTAGAGCGCCCCCTCTGCCATTGGGTGACCCCCCCGTAGAGCGCCCCCTCTGCCATTGGGTGACCCCCCCGTAGAGCGCCCCCTCTGCCATTGGGTGACCCCCCCGTAGAGCGCCCCCTCTGCCATTGGGTGACCCCCCCGTAGAGCGCCCCCTCTGCCATTGGGTGACCCCCCCGTAGAGCGCCCCCTCTGCCATTGGGTGACCCCCCCGTAGAGCGCCCCCTCTGCCATTGGGTGACCCCCCCGTAGAGCGCCCCCTCTGCCATTGGGTGACCCCCCCGTAGAGCGCCCCCTCTGCCATTGGGTGACCCCCCCGTAGAGCGCCCCCTCTGCCATTGGGTGACCCCCCCGTAGAGCGCCCCCTCTGCCATTGGGTGACCCCCCCGTAGAGCGCCCCCTCTGCCATTGGGTGACGGGCTCTTTCCTCTTTCTGCAGACTGGCAAAGTGTAAGATGTGCTACAAGCACCTCCGCAGCCTCTGGTCACTGGTGAAGAGCCGAGCGTCTCAGAGCGGCCGGTATGGAAGTGCCTTCCGGGAGCTGCACCTCCTTATGTGTGCGCTGGACTGAGCCGAGCTGGAACTCCCAGAATCCTTTGCCAGAGCGGCACCATGGTATGGAGGATTATTTATTGGCCGGTACCAGGAGAGGGGGCGGTACCAGGAGAGGGGGCGGTACCGGGAGAGGGGGCGGTACCGGTACGGAGAGTTCTGGAAGTGCCCGCCGGGAATGCTGGTCATTGCTGAACACCTCCGGCCGGCCCCCCGTCTGGCCCCCTCCCGTCTCCTCCGTGACAATAAAACACGTTTCATATTTTATGTTACACATGTGAGAGTCGTGTTTTTATGAGGACGCTTCCATGCATCATGTGACCACTCCCCCTTCCACACATGTGATCTCACTGTATAGAATAGGCAAGCCCCTCCCCCTTCCACGCATCATGTGACCTCGCTGTATAGCACAGATGGGAAGCGGCAGCCATTTTCAGTATAAAATACTCTGTAATAATAAAGGGTTAATTCTCTATAAATATAAACCGGCAGCATTATCAGTTCATGTAACATCAGGTGCGTCTCCAGGCTCCGCCCCCTCCAAAAGACCATCAGGATTGTAACATAAGGTGCGACTGCGTCTCCATGCTCCGCCCCCTCCAAAAGATTATCAGGATTGTAACATAAGGTGCGACTGCGTCTCCATGCTCCGCCCCCTCCAGAAGACTGCATCAGGATTGTAACATAAGGTGCGACTGCGTCTCCAGGCTCCGCCCCCTCCAGAAGACTGCATCAGGATTGTAACATAAGGTGCGACTGCGTCTCCAGGCTCCGCCCCCTCCAGAAGACTGCATCAGGATTGTCCTCACGGCGGTCCGATTCGGTGGCGCACTAACAAAGAGAAATATCAGTTTTCAATACTTTTCT
>NW_017310606.1:0-812 GCF_000935625.1 Nanorana parkeri | reverse complement strand
AAGGCCTTGCCGTCCCGGCTGAGCGGCTCTTGCAGGAGGTAGGTGAGTTTGGAGTTCCGGTAGGGAACGTGGGCGTGGTTGGAGCGCAGTGCCGAGAAGACGTCGCCGAGAGCGGACAGAGAGCGGTTGATGCATTGCGCTTCTCGCAGGCGCTCCCCCGCGGCCCCGGAACGCGACACTCTCTCTGATCCCGCCAGATCCACCAGATAGAGCTTCCCTGGAGGAACGCCAATCATCATTTACCCCGGGATGGGACTGAAACACCCTCCACCGGGCTCTGCATATAGGACCAACCTAAGGGGCCCCGTCTACCCAGCTCTATGTATAGGAGAGAACTCCCCACCAGACCAACCTAAGGGGCCCCGTCTATCCAGCTCTGTGTATAGGAGAGAACTCCCCACCAGACCAACCTAAGGGGCCCCGTCTGCTCTGCTTACCTGTAGGAGGAGCAAGGCCTTGCCGTCCCGGCTGAGCGGCTCTTGCAGGAGGTAGGTGAGTTTGGAGTTCCGGTAGGGAACGTGGGCGTGGTTGGAGCGCAGTGCCGAGAAGACGTCGCCGAGAGCGGACAGAGAGCGGTTGATGCATTGCGCTTCTCGCAGGCGCTCCCCCGCGGCCCCGGAACGCGACACTCTCTCTGATCCCGCCAGATCCACCAGATAGAGCTTCCCTGGAGGAACGCCAATCATCATTTACCCCGGGATGGGACTGAAACACCCTCCACCGGGCTCTGCATATAGGACCAACCTAAGGGGCCCCGTCTACCCAGCTCTATGTATAGGAGAGAACTCCCCACCAGACCAACCTAAGGGGCC
>NW_017310605.1:12593-17699 GCF_000935625.1 Nanorana parkeri | reverse complement strand
TTGTCACCCTATAACAGGAAGTACCTGAACAGGGACAGAACATTGTCATCCTATAACAGGAAGTTCTTGAACAAGGACAGAACGTTGTCACTCTATAACAGGAAGTGCCTGAACAAGGACAGAACGTTGTCACCCTATAACAGGAAGTGCCTGAACAAGGACCTCCATGGCAGGATCGCCAGGGATTATTTTATTAAAAGCTGCTGATTTTAAAATTTTGAAAATGATTTTTGAATTGACGTGAACATGTTAAAAACGTAAAGATTTGAATGATCGGGGTTACATACAATGACACACTGTGTGATGGCTTTTGTTACACTAAGCTTTATCAATATATGACGATCAGAAACAGATAATCAATCAATCAATCCGCCATCCCCGCTCAGTCTTCAGTTATAAAATCGCTGCGCTGCATATATTGCATGTCACCTCCCTGCAGCGCCCGGCGAAGCTTCATCCGCTCCACACACACAGATCAGATGAAAAGACAGCAGAGACAGTGACATTAGGGGCCCCATCTCCCTCCCCCGGGGCCCCTGAGACGATGCCATACACACAACCCTTCCCTTACCCTCCTGCTGTACGGTCTGCTTCCCTCGGCTCAGGAAGGTTTTGGGCAGAAGCAGAGACACGCAGAGGACCAGCCCAGAGAACAAGGCCACCTTCTGTATCGTGGACAGAGCCATGGTGTCTCAGAACACATCAGTGACTGCATAGATGGAAGCCATGCTCAGCATCCCTACCAGGGGACCGACCAATCAGAGAGCCCCTAGCATCTCCTGCATCCTACACAGCACATAGGACCCGGACCTGACTATTGGAGGCCCAGCTCAGCCGCCTATTGGTCCAGCAATAATCATCAGTGGAAGATGCCACCTGCTTGGCCATTGTCCTCAGCCCCGCCTCCCCATGTGTCATGTGACTCTCCATCTGCAACAATGTGTCAGTGTTTCTGTGCGCAGTAGAGGAACTGATACATGTTATCAGTGCTGAACATGTAACAATGTGTACACAGAGAGTCAGAATATCTATTACGATACAAGTGCCGAGGCTGCTGGGGGTTGTAGTTCTAATATATTACATAGATGAAATAGACACAATTAAATGAAATGTATAACATGGTTACTAATGGGGAGGTTTAATATACAAATACATTCTAAAAATAATATGTATGTTTCTAATACAAGGGGCACAGTTACTGCCAATGAGACCGGGGACCCCCAGCAGAAGACGTCGGGCACATGACCTGGGGGGTCCGGGTCTAGCAACACCCCTGGCTGCGTTCCTCTGTCGGATGGTTTCAGCAGCTGAACGCAGGTTACATTCATCTATAAATTCTACATTTGAAGTTGGAAACAAATGCAAATTGATGATCATTTCTGGACCAATAAAGAATCATCAGATTTCATGTGTCGCATCAGCGGAATTCCCCAAATCTTTATAGCGCGAGTCTCTTGATTTAGGACAGTGGTCCCCAACCCCCGGGCCGCGGACCGGTACCGGTCCGTGGATCAAATGGTACCGGGCCACCCGAGGAACATTAAATTATTTCCATTTTATTTACTGCGGTGTATGTCTCTCGGGTTTGTCCGACTTTCCAGGACGAGAGGTTAACCGGGAGCTGAGAGACGTCACCTAAAGCCGCACCAATACCGCGCGGCGCGCATGCGCAAAATATCGTGGTATCGGGGCGGTTTTAGGTGACGTCTGGAGCTGAGCGGCTGCAAGCGGCGGTGGCGTTGTAGCTTTGGTAAAGAGAAGGTGTGTATCGCTCTTCTCTCTGTTCACCGGTACTTTCTCATGTTTAGCAGTGCTTGGTGTATATTGTGTTTGCTCAAATTTAACCCGCAAATTAGCAACAATGAGTACGAAACAGACGTCGTTAGAAAGTTTCCTCGGGAAAAAGAAAAGGCCGGGTGAGGAGACAGAAGAAGGGCCTTCAACATCAAAGAAACAGACAAGACCACGAGTGCTACCTGAAATATGGATTTATCGGGACAGGTGATTCCCACACTTCGGTTGTCATTGTCTCCTACCGCGTTTCCCCGAAAATAAGACGGTGTCTTATATTTTTTTTTCTACGAAAAAAGACACAAGGTCTTATTTTCGTCCAGCGGGCCGCGGTAAGATTATCAAACGTTGACCGGTCCGCGGCGATAAAAAGGTTGGGGAGCACTGGGGAAAATCTGTAGGAAATCTGTAAACTTTGCTGCTCTGACAGGTCAGCTTTGATACGACAGCCAAGGAAGATGACAAATACATCTAAATCCTGGAAATCCTCGAGGAAGACACAAAAAAATATCACAAGTCTGACCAAATAAACCGAAAACATCTGTGAGTTCTGAAGAGTCACTAAAATAAAACACATAAAACACATTTGCAACACATAATGATATACCTTATGTGCTGCAAAGTCTCCGAACTGCCACCAGACACACCTCTCCGCCGATCGGCACCCCATACACGCGATCCGCCGGCTCTACAGCCGGCGGATCGCTTGTATGGTATCAGGCATCGCTGCCTGTTTTTGAATTTCGCCCATTTCCCGCTCGCGCGCGCCAGGATAGACTACAATCTCAATACAAATCAGTAAACTAAACATGAGATTGTAGTCCATCCCGGGGGGCGGAGCTTGGAGCGGTGACTACTCTACAACACACACAGGGACCATGGAGAACAGATGTAGCCCCCCTCCAGAAGGAAGGACAGTGTCAGAGATGATTGGAGGATCTCCAGCCGAGTGACACACAAATAAGACACATTGTTGCTCGGCGTTCGGGGACTCGGAGGGATTTTTAACATTGAACTCCGGAGTGGAGTGTCACTTTAATTCATGTAAGTGATTTGTATATGAGCGTTGCTGCCGGTAGATGTGGACGAGCCCTCAGTCCCCCTCGGAGGAGGATGTCACTCTGATACATTTCTAAATAGTTGTCGTCATTCCCGTCCTTGAGAAGTTTACACCGGACAATCCTGAAGCCGCTTGTTGTGTCCTCGACAGATGTAACTTGTTTTTGTGTCTTCTGCTTATTACCATCAAAGTGTACCTGTCACTAATTTACTGATCCCAATATACAGCAACAGGATCCTTTTTTATATTACCTTCCCCTTTTGTCATTAAAAAGCCGTCCGTGTCTAAGAAGGATTGCCTGAGACCAAACTCTTCATCAGCTTGTTTATTCTGCAATACCTTCTTCTGGCTGCATATTGCTTGACGGTCTATTTATATCGAGTCCAGTGATCAGATGTTGACAAGTCTGTATATAGATACTAAAGTGGCAACTTTGTATCTCCTCTTCCCCGGATTGTACCTAATGAAAATTATAATTTAATCAAAGTTATTAAACTAAAAAGCCATCCAAAGCTTCAGCCCAGCGGCTTTGCCTCGGCTGAGATGATGTCATCAGTCTGCTGCAGGCAGGAGGAAGCATTTCCTCAGTCTCCTCTCCCCCAATGATCCCCCACTAACTTTGTAGCAAGTCACAAGGCTGGGGGCAGATCTGTCTCAGACATTTTTAACACAGCCAAGAACTGCACAGGCACCAAGATTTACATGACAGTGTCATCTCTGAGCGCAGGAAGTAGATGGGCAGGATGGTGGCGTAGTGGTTAGTGCTTCTGCCTTGTAGCACTGGGGGTCCTGGGTTCAATTCCCTAATTCTGGGTCACTTTCTATAGGCAGTTTGCATGTTCTCAATGTACTTGAGTGGATTTCCTCCCACACTCCAATGACATGCTGGAAGCTTAATTGGCTCCTGTCTAAATTGGTCCTCCTATGTGAGAATGGGGCCTTAGATTGTAGGCTCCTTGACGTCAGGGACTGATGTGAATGAGCGCTGCGTAAATTGTCCGTGCTATATAAATACCAATAATACCAGGCAGCACAGTGGTATGGTGGTTAGCACTTCTGCCTTGCAGCACTGGGGGTCCCCAGTTTGAATCCTGGCCAGTGTCACTATCTGCAAGGAGTTTGCATGTTCTCCTTTTACTTGAGTGGATTTCCTCTGGTTTCCTCCCACACTCCAAAGACATGCTGTTAGGCTAATTGGCTCCTCTCTAAGTTGGTCCTCTATGTGAGATAGGGACCTTAGATTGTAAGCTCTTGGAGGGTAGGGACTGATGTGAATGTGCTGTGGCGCTATATAAATACCTATAATAAATACATTTAAAAAAAGATGGTGACCTGGGATGATGCCTGAGCAAGGAAGGTGCTGTCCTTCTGGAGAGAGAAGCAGGTGGAGGGGCATGTGATCTCTGTGAGAGGTAATAAATACCTGGAGGGGGGTCACATGACACATTACTCAGCATGCTGCACTTATGAAATAAAATGTCTAATGAGAGGCCGATTTTAGAAGGCCAGTTGCAGTTCCCCAAAGCTGCCAGCAGATGTCCTCTGAGTACACTTTATGACACACTCAGCATTACTTGCCTACAAGAACAGTAATGACATTTGACTTAAACTCTGGGTTAGTTTTGGAATACTGGAGGGAAGGAGGGAAGGAGGGAAGGAGGTAAGGAGGAAGGAGGACAGAGGTGTCACGGAGCTCAATCAATTGAGTGCAAATTGTTCTCTTTGAAATTGCGTCATAAGAGGCTAAGCTAAGCAGTAGATTATTAACATCAAAGCGCAGCACTAAATTCAGCATTTGTAATAATTGCAGCGCGCAGGTACAGGGAGCGATGTCTGGAGATCTGACTCCATGCAGATGTATACAGAGCTTTTCACAGCTGATTACTCTGCAGCAGCATGAGGGTAACAATGAATGTATTTCCTCGCCGCCCCGCTCAGCTCTCCAGTATTGTTGTTTCTTCCTCAGTGGCAGATTTGATTTAATGTCACTTTCTTTTATTACCTTAAAAAGACATTTAGGAAGCAGCGATGTCTTTTCTGCGGAGACGCGGCGGCTGCGCGGGATGACATAACGGCTGCATGTGAATTAGGAGCGGCTTGTAATGAAATCAATATCCGGGGATCAATGTGCGGACAGATACATATTGCTACATGCTGCTGTCATATCCCATTACATCGTCCAGCTACATTACACGGGACATCGGGATCGATGGAGGGAATGTGATCGAGGCCTCAGAGCCTGGCTGGTGCTGGAC
>NW_017310605.1:0-12486 GCF_000935625.1 Nanorana parkeri | reverse complement strand
GAGGGGGGTGCTGAGTTCTGATTTCCCCCAAATTCAGGCTAAAATCTGTAGATTTGGGGGAAATTGGATCATTTTGTCTGCGGCTCTATTCAGACTTACTCGGCAACAAGTGCAATAATGTGTGTTGCAGCAATGCTGAGCAAACCATCGGCTGTATGTGCAATCATTGTACACAGGGCCGGATTTCCCATAAGGCCAACCAAGGCCCGGCCACGGGGCAGCGGGGAGTAGAGGGGCAGCGGGGAGTAGAGGTGCAGCAGGGAGTAGAGGGGCAGCAGTGAGTAGAGGGGCAGCAGTGAGTAGAGGGGCAGCAGGGGTGTGGAATTCCTACCTCCTGATGGCCGGGACATGCAGTTCCGGGCGCCGGGTGGGTAGTTGTTATCTACATTTAGCCCAGCTTTGGGCAAGCAGAGCTCAATGTACAGCGGGGGAAGCCGCCGCTTGTTTTGTACAAGTGATCCCGGCGATGTCGCCAAGATCACTTGTATGCAGCCTGCAGGTCTGCCGTTCTCCATGGGGGGGAGGTTGGCGGGTAGGGGGGGGCGCAATGAGGAACCTGGCATTGGGGCAGCAGAGAGAGTAGATCCGACCCTGATTGTACAGCAGAGCCCAACACACAACGCACAGCAGTGCAACACAACGCATATACCGCACCTTGTCACTGAAAGGGCCATGTGCATTGGTAGCCCAAAGTAAGAGGAAGGAAGGATACGGAGGGAAGGAAGGAAGAGAAAGGAAACAAGGAAAGGAAAAAGAAAAAAGAAGAGAAAGGAAGAGGGGGGAAAGAAGAAGGAAGGAATATTGGAATAAAGGAGGGAAGGAAGGAAAGAAATGAAAGAAGAGGAAAGGAATATAGGGGAAGAAAGGGGAAGGCAGAGAAAGAAAAAGGAAGGAAGGGGAAGGAGGGAAGTAAAGGAAGGAAGGAAGGAAAGAAGAGGAAAAGAATATAGGGGGAAGAAAGGAGGAAGGTAGAGAAAAAAAAGGAAGAAAGAGAATTATTATTATTATTATTATACAGGATTTATAGAGCGCCAATAGTTTGCACAGCGCTTTACAATATAAGGAAGACATTACAATCGCAATACAATTCAAGACAAGATGGTAAGGAGGGCCCTGCCCCTGAGGGCTTACAATCTAGAAGGGAGGGGCAAGTAATACATGAGGAGGTAGCTGTGCGGGGATGATTGTTTGAGAAAGTGATTGTTCAGTGGTTAGGTTGAGGTGGGATCGGCTTCCCTGAAGAGATGAGTCTTAAGGGATCGCCTAAAGGCAGTCAGAGTGGGAGATAGATGGACAGGTTGGGGTAGAGAGTTCCATAGAATGGGAGACACTCTAGTGAAGTCCTGGAGGCGAGCATGGGAGGAGTTGATGAGGGAGCTGGAAAGCAGGAGGTCTTGTGAAGAGCGGAGGGGACAGTTAGGGTGATACTTTGAGACCAGGTTGGAGATATAGCCGGGGCCAGAGTTGTGGATGGCTTTGTACGCGGTTGTTAATATTTTGAATTTTATCCTTTGGGCTATAGGAAGCCAGTGTAGGGATTGACAGAGGGGGGTTGCAGACACTGAGCGGTTGGTTAGGTGGATGAGTCTAGCAGCTGCATTCATGATAGACTGAAGGGGGGATAGCCTGTGTAGAGGTAGGCCAATGAGGAGGGAGTTGCAATAGTCAAGACGAGAGATAACAAGGGAGTGGATGAGCAATTTTGTGGTATCTTTGGTGAGGAAGGAGCGTATTTTGGAGATGTTACGAAGGTGGAGGCGGCATGATTTGGATAGTGATTGGATGTGGGGGAGAAAGGTGAGGTCCGAGTCAAGGATGACACCTAGGACCTTGGCATGGGGGGAGGGCTGGATAGTTGTGTTAACAATCTCAAGGGAAAAGTTGGGGGAAGGTGCACGGGCAGGAGGAAATATCAAGAGCTCAGTTTTTGAAAGGTTGAGTTTTAAGAAGTGTTGCGACATCCAGACTGATATGTCAGTTAGTAGATTAGTGACACGCAAGGACACTGAGGGGGGGGGAGTTGTAGACTGGAAAGATAGATTTGAGTGTCATCGGCATAGAGATGATATTGGAAGCCATGTGAGGTGATCAGCTGACCAAGAGAGGAGGGGTAGATAAAGAGAAGGGGTCCAAGGACAGAGCCTTGGGGGACCCCTACAGAAAGAGGAAGAGGAGTTAGAATTGTAGGTGACACTAAAGGAGCGCTTAGACAGGTAAGAGGAGAACCATGAGAGAGCCGAGTCTTGTAGGCCAAGTGAGTAGATTTTTTGAGGAGGAGCAGGTGGTCCACGGTGACAAAAGCAGCAGAGAGGTCTAATAGCAAGAGTAAGGAATAGTGGCCATTGTGTTTAGCTTTTATTAAGTCATTAGTGAGTTTTAGGAGGCCGGTGTCAGTGTAGTGTTAGGGATGGATAAGGGAAGGAAGAGGAAAGAAAGAAGAAGAAGGGAAGGAAGAGGAAAGAAAGAAGAAGAAGGGACGGAAGGAAGGAGGAGGATGGAAGTTAGGAAATTAAGGAAGAAAAAGATATGGAAGAGAGGAAAGGGAAAGCAGGAAGGAAGAAGACGGGGAAGTGGAGGGAAGACAGTAACTGATCCCAGGAATTTTTTTGCTCCAATAGAGTGAATAAGGGAACTTTGTACCCGCCACCCTGACAAGCAATGTGCCTTCTGTCTCCTCCCTTCCTTCCTGCTCACTGACATCTTGTACTGTATATAGAAGATCTGTGATGTCACATTTGGGGTCCTATACGGCCCATTGAGAAGCCGAGCCGGAGCGGCGCCCCCGCGTTACGTAACGTCTCACAATTATCTCCCCCCCCCCCCCCCCCGAAGTTTAAACAGACGTTTGCTAAGAAGAAGGGACGGAAGGAAGGAGGAGGATGGAAGTTAGGAAATTAAGGAAGAAAAAGATATGGAAGAGA
Organism: Nanorana parkeri; assembly: GCF_000935625.1. Taxonomy (NCBI): domain Eukaryota; kingdom Metazoa; phylum Chordata; class Amphibia; order Anura; family Dicroglossidae; genus Nanorana; species Nanorana parkeri. The sequence goes on along the minus strand of NW_017310605.1, from coordinate 9,565 downwards.
GGAAAGGGAAAGCAGGAAGGAAGAAGACGGGGAAGTGGAGGGAAGACAGTAACTGATCCCAGGAATTTTTTTGCTCCAATAGAGTGAATAAGGGAACTTTGTACCCGCCACCCTGACAAGCAATGTGCCTTCTGTCTCCTCCCTTCCTTCCTGCTCACTGACATCTTGTACTGTATATAGAAGATCTTTGATGTCACATGTGGGGTCCTATACGGCCCATTGAGAAGCCGAGCCGGAGCGGCGCCCCCGCGTTACGTAACGTCTCACAATTATCTCCCCCCCCTCCCCCCCCGAAGTTTAAGAAGCCGTTTGCTGCAATTAATTAACAGAACAGATGCAAATCCCCGGCCTGAGCGAAACTTTGCATATCCGTAATCCGCGTTTTATGTACACTTTACCCTTGAGTAACAATCTGCTGGCGTACGGACGCCTTTCTCCCATAATCTCGCCGAAGCACGCGCTCCGGCGCTCGCCCATAAATATTCATCGCCAGCGCGCTCGCCAGCCCTCCCGAAGGTGAAATATACGTTAAGCCCGGGCGTCTCCGGGGGGATGAACGCCGTCCAATACATTCTGCGGGATATGAATACGCTAATTATTCTGACGACCCGTCTTACAAAGGGTCAGCGGCATGATGGGAATTTTTAAAAAATGTAATTACAGTAATTGGATACTTCATCTAATTAAAGCGCCTTTATCTTTAATGGAATTATTCCTAAAGAGGCTGAATGACAATTGACTTTTAGATAATCGCTGTTTTTTTTCTTTTAGACGGAGGACGCACTTTGTCAGGGAGCCGATCGCGGAGGCGCCATCTCCGGAGTGACATTTCCTGCAAAAACTTCAGACGGAACGAGCGATATCATGCCGGCGAATTCTTTATTTCTGAGCGACAGAACCTTTGTTTTATCCGAAACAAAAACAAACTTATTAGATGAAAATCCAATCGCTGTATTCTCACATAATCTATAACATGTTCATGTCATAGTCCCCGGTGATCCTGCCATAAAGGTCCGTTTTCAGGCACTTCCCGATGTGGGGTGACAACACTGTGTCCCTGTCTCCCAATTCTGTCTCGGGGTTGTCACCATGTCACATGCTTCCCTGATGGAGACTGACACTCAGGTACTGTCCTCTATTTGGAGCATTAGGAAGCCAGTCCAGAGCAATGATCTGCAGCCGAAAGTGGAACAAATACATATACAGTATATATACCCACATGTGGTCCCGGGAAGCCGGGACACTGTTAACTCCACCCACAGCCCGCATTGCGTTCAGCCACTTTCCAGGTGGGCGTGCCCAAATCACACCTACCTTACTGGTTGGTCCTTACTGGTTGGTCCTGCTCAGACCCCACCTATCAATATGCAGAGACAGCCAACTCACAGCCCTGATCCCCACAATTTATGGCTTTATGAGTTACTAAGTATGTGCAGCAGCTCAACTAAGAGTTCACATCTACTCACTATATAAATGTATACTAATAGTGTGTGACTATGGGGGGGGGACATTAGAGTGTAAGCTCCTCTGTACAGAGACTGATGTGACTGTGGGGGAGGGGACATTAGAGTGTAAGCTCCTCTGTACAGAGACTGATGTGACTGGCTCAGTGTTCTCTGTACAGCACTGCGGTATATGTCACCGTTATATGGACTCGTTGTGGCACATGTGCACCATTACTATACCAACTGTCATTTATTCAGCAACCGGAAGATCTCGATAGGCCGGAAGCGATCATGTGACGGGTCCGGAGGAAACAAAATGAACTTTCATCCCTCCAACTTGTAACATTTCATATTCAGGTTGCTGAGTGCGAAGTCGCGGTCGGAAGGCAGCACAGGGGCATTGTGGGAAGTCTGCCCTTTCCGCCTCAATATAACTGATGAAGCCAATTGAAAGCTGCGCCACGAACAGGGAGCTGATATTAAAAAATCCCCCACGCCGCCGCCGCCGCCGTTTATGGAATTGAAATAATTATATATATTTATCTTTTCATTTTAATCTGGAACTCTGTGATTTCCCGGTGATTGGTGTCCCTGTGGGCAGGAATGTCAAATATTTCTTTTCTGGCGGAGCGGGGGCCATACATCACCATCCGTTACCCATTACGAGGAGAGATTTCCTCCGCACTTCCTGGCAGGGAACAATTTAATTAAACAATGGCGGAGCCGCACATCCATTCTTCCCGATTTGCAAACTTAACAGCTTTCTGCACAACGAGCCGCTCAAGTGGCCGATCGCGTCTATTTCCGATATCGCTATTCATATCGCGCGGGACGCTGCCGCTTCTTTCTATAGACACCTTCAGATCCCCGATGTGTATTTATTTCCGCGGTGGAAGTCATTTTGTAGCAAGTTTATTTCTTGGAAGGGAAGTTATATATTTGGCGGGAATACATGTTCGTGATTGGAAGATTTTACATCAAGTCGTTTGTTATTGGACGTCACTATTTATTTTCTTATTAGCTGTTCCATAGTTCCCTGAGGTTGTGTCATGCCCCCTAGTGGTGATCTATATATTGCAGAATCTGGATAAATACCTGCTGAAGTAAAACCCACCTGTACTTATATACCCGCGCTGTGGTCAGGACTCGGGGACATTTGTAAGGATTTGCACTCATTTATTGTTTGCATTTGGCTCTTCACATTGATATCATCATCTGAATAACAGAAAGCTTATAAAACACCTTTTTTTAAAAAAAAATTAAAGCTGAACTCTGGGATCAGCAGACCCGCGGCATTTCCCTATACACATACCACACAGCAATAAAGTATTAAAATGAACTACGGTCAGACTAATCCAGCACGTTATTCACACGTTGCCCCACTCAACATGGCCGCTGCTTGTCAGATGAATAACGTGCTGGATTAGTCTGACCGTAGTTCATTTTAATACTTTATTGCTGTGTGGTATGTGTATAGGGAAATGCCGCGGGTGGCGCACGTGCAGTACAGCCTTCTAGGCCAAACCTTTTAGTTCTAACTAAACCGGAAGACAGGTCGTTGGGGATCTCGACCAGTTGGAACATTTGATAGAACACCGGCGAGGGAGCCCACAGGTTAGTGTCTGTGGACTTTAATTTGGCTTAAATATCTAGAAGAATTACAGCTTATTGACAACATTTAGAAAAAGGCTAATTAAAGGAGAACTATGGGGTCAGGGTTTTTCCCCATAGTTCTCCTTAGGGTAACGGGAGGACACAAACCAGCGTCCTCCCGTCACCCTAAGCTCAGTATTCAATAGGTATTAGTATTTCCATCTAAGTGTGATCTCCATGCTCTATAACCTTCATCCTTGAACTTTATAGAGGTTTCGTCTACAACTCATCGGATACAATGTAACTGTCTTCTGTCTAATGATGAGATTGATACCCGAGGCCGTAGCTCAGGTCTGTGTGGCAGCCATAGTAGCAGCTGACGGTGGGAGGAGGGAAGGGACGCAGCATGGGGGTCCAGCAAGCGAATGATATATATATATATATATATACGGGAATGTCTAATAGCACAGCGGTTTTTATCTGTCATTTTCTGTGCATAGTTTATCATATGTGTCTGTTAAGGTGTAACTATTGTTAGGACAGAGTACGGAATGGTTAGAAGCACTTGTGGCGATTGTTTAGAGTTGCAGTGCAGACCTTTAAAAATGTTGGTATCACTCACTGCCACACCCAGACAGGAATTTAGCAGAGTTTACACTTCAAACGTTCTTCATTTGTTACATAGTTACATAGTATTTGAGGTCGAATAAAGACACAGGTCCATCAAGTCCAACCTATTGTGTGTATGTGTGTGATTCTGCATGTGTATGCATGTGTACCCATGTGATATTGTTTTTAAGGGTACCTGTACCCCTGTGCGTTCTCTGAGGAAATTGTCCAAATGCATTTTGAACGATTCAACACTCTCAGCTGAATCCAGCCATAGTTTCGGCTGATCCTTCGGCTCTCTTTGGCCGCCGGAACCTCTTCGGTTCAGTTGAACCGATGGGCTGCTGTACGGGCTATTCACAATATTCACTATAGCCTGTACAGCAGCTGAAGGCGTCCGTGCGGCTCAACCAGGGCAGCCATCAGGGGGGTACGGCCGATACTCATGTAAGGGGCCCGGGCAGCCTGGGGGGGCCTGCCCGGGTCCCTTACATGACTATCGGCCGACGGTGAAGGTCGAGGAGGTGGAGGCCTAGCCCTAGCAGCGCAGGGCCCCAGCATTGCGGCTGCAGCGGCTTTGAGACAAGCTAGGGCCCCATCAGCAACGCTGCTCATCTGATGTCGGGACGTCACTTCTGGCTGGTCCGGCAGTAGAAGAGGCCATGTGTGCAGGTAAGAGGAGCTAGGAAGGAAGGAACGAAAGGAGGGAGGGGAGGGATGCAGCCCTGACCAGCACACCTGAGACCCCTTCAGAGCCCACCATAGACAGTCTCGGATGGGCTGTGCAGCATCTATGGTGGGCTCTGCAGGGTGACTCAAGTGGGTCCTGTGTCCAGCGCGTCACTAAGCCCTGCGTCCAGCGCGTCACTAAGCCCTGCGTCCAGCAGCGCGGGGGGGTGGGGGCCCGGCCTAAAGCCGTGTAAGGGGCCCCAAAATCTCTGATGGCTGCCCTGGGCTCAACCGAGCCGAAGTGAGCCGACTGAGCCGAAGTGACAGCCGAAGCGGAGAGAACAGCCTTTCGCCCCGCAAATGACAGCTGGGCAGAGCCAGCCGTGGTCTCACGGCTGGCTCCGCCCAGTTGTAATGACAGATCAGCCTGGGGATGCTGAACTGCCAATAAACAATACCAACTGGGCGGAGCCGGCTGTAACGTCACGGCCGGCTCCGCCCAGTTGTTATTCATTGGCCGACACCTGCTAGAAGACTCTAGCAGGTGTCGGCCGATAGGAAACAGTTGGGTGGAGCTAGCTGTCACTGCTAGCTCCGCCCCAATTGTTTCTGTTTTTTTAATCTTTATTTTTTATTTTACTATTTGTTGACATTTTAAAAATATTAGACTCTTCATTGATTTGCTATTCTGCTCGGCGGCATTTAGCTATTCACTCACTGCCATGAGAACAGGGGCGAACGGCATCCAGTGAGCTGCGGAGCTTCGGCTCAGTCGATCCAGATGTTGGATCAGCAGAGTCGAAGTCCTTCTGCACTTCTGCTCAGCATGTTCAGCTGACTGAAGGCAGCCATACAGAGCCGATGTACGGCTGAAATCAGCCGTGCAAACCAAAAGTGAATTGCCGAACAGCGTCGGGCTCACTTTACTTCGGCTGGGTTATTCACTCGGCTGCCTTCGGCAGCTTTGTGAATAACCGCCTAAATATCACCTAAATTCCCCTCCCCTGTTGTCTCCAGTGAATTTCTTCTCCCTATATACTGAGCCTAGGGTGACGGGAGGACGCTAGTTTGTGTCCTCCCGTTACCCTAAGGAGAACTATGGGGGAAAGCCTCAACCCCATAGTTCTCCTTTAAACAGTGACATTTCTAATCTCCGGCTATATAGAAGGGGCAGGTGCCAAGGTCACCATGTGACAAGATGCACCCTCCTCATGACATGCGTGCCCTGCTTGGCATTTAGCCTCTGGCCGGTCCGGCGCTATTCGCCATCAGTGCAAGGAGAGCGGCTGACGCAGAGAACACACAGCAGGAAGGTCCCATGCAGTTACTGCGCACTTCCGGGTCCACGTGAAAACCCGACAGATGGACCTGGAGATGCTCAGTGACACTGAGACAAGCGTGGAGGCAGCTGGGGGTGGGATGCCATCTGCAGAGGATGATGATGACAGAGGAGGAGGTAAAATGTATCATCTTCATCCTGGGCATTGGATGACCTTGTCCTGGAACTGGAAACTTTCCTTCAGCAAGAGACGTATTCCTGATTCCCTCGGCTCATATAGACCGTTGGTGCCAATCCACCATCTAAGAAGACACTTCCTGTACTCTATACTGGGAATCCTCAGACCGGTCCTCTTCATAGGAACGTCACCTTTCCCCCGCGTTCAGCTTTCATCGAACGCCAAAGGTGCGATATTTTCCCTCCTCGCCATTTAAGAGCCTTTTACTTCTCATTGTTACATTTGTTCTAATGGAATGTTGGAATAGTTTGTTCGCATTCCTGCGAGCTGACATACACATTGTGATTGAAGGATAAATTACTATCGCCATGGGAACGTATTTCGGGTGAGGCGGCGGGAGCGATTAACAAACCTCCGCGTTCTGTGACGTGGTACATCTGTCGAGTCCTCTGTGGGTGAGAAGTTCAGACCCATAGAGATGCAACCCCCAATTCCCCCCCAAAAAGTTGGGGCGCTGTGTCAAATCTACATAGAAACAGAATGTAATGATCTGCAAATCTCATAAACCCGAATTTTATTCACATCAAATGTCTAAACTGAGAAAATGAAGCAGTTGTAAGAAGAAAATCCGTCATTGTGAAATTGATGCAGCGACGCGGCTGAAAAACGTCGGGACAGGGCGACAAAAAGCTGACAAAGTAACTAATCAGGGTAATTGGCAATAGCTCAGTCACATGACCGGGTATAAAAAGAGCATCTTAAAGGAGAACTATGGGGTCAGGGCTTTTCCCCATAGTTCTCCTTAGGGTAACGGGAGGACACAAACTAGCGTCCTCCCGTCACCCAAGGCTCAGTATATAGGGAGCTGCAGCTCGCGGTATACTGAGACGACGCAGCCGGATCGGATCCCAACGTAGATGACGGGATCCGCCCAGCTGCGTGAGTGACAGCTGGCTCTGCCTATCTAGAGGCAGAGCCAGCTGTGCCGCCCCCTCCCCTGTCCGTTCCGCCAGTCAGCGCTGGCAGATCGGAGCGGGGAGAGGGGAATCCAGCCCCTCCCCCTGTCACGGCAGAGAGCTGTGACAGGATCGAGAGGTGAGCGAACGCCGGTATGTGTTCCCTCACCTCCCGATCTACTGAGCCGACCTGTGACAGTCTCATTGTCACAGATCGGCTAGAACTATGAGGTGAGTGGAAATCACCCCCCCCACCTCATAGTTCTCCTTTAAGTTGCCCATACACCTGGAGATTATCGTACGATAATCGCGCGTGATCCGAGCACGCTTGAAAACCTGCCGAAAATCGTAAGATCTTCGGCGGGTTAGTGGCGTGCTCGGAAGACAAATGCCGAACGGGCCGATGTGCGCACACTGCCCGCTCAGCATTGGAATCATCGGAAGCCCTCCCCTTAGCGGGGCGGGCTTGTGATGATCGCAGGTACGATCTGCCTGTCCAAGGTGGGCGGGTCGTACGAACTTTTAATCACCTTACAACCCTCGCACAACGAAAGTCGTGCGATGGTTGTAAGTAGCGATGCACCGATACCGGTATTTTGGTACCGAGTACGAGTACCAATAATTTTTTTTCGGTACTCGCTGATACCAACTACCGAGTACCGGAAATTCCATTCAGGTGGCGTGTAATGACTCGCCACCTGGCTTCCTGATTAACAAGAAAGCCATCCCAGCCTGTCCCCTCTCACCTCGGCATGTCCAGCCTGGAACGGTCTTCCTCCGGTACCCAGCCGGAGCCTTCTTGCTGGCCAATCATGGAATGACCTAACCCTAAGTACAAACATACAAGTTCATTTCTTGCCGTGAAGGAGAGCCAGACGCGAGACACGAGAACGCACAAAGATGGGAAATAGTTCCCGGGGTCACCCGAGAGGAAGATGATCAGGAAATCAAATCTCTTCTAGTCTGTTACTCTTTGGTAAAAGGAGAAGAATGCGGCGCAGAGACTAAAGCTAGAGCTGCAACTGTGCGTGGATAAAGAGGACCTTTCAGTAACTTTCCAAGGCTGTAGGAAAACATACCTGACATGTCCCAATATACAACAACAGGATCATTGTTCATAAAATCTCCTCCTTTTATCATTAAAAAGTCATCCTTGACCTCCAGTCAGTGACTTTGCCTAGGCTGAGATGATGTCATCAGTCGGCTGCAGGCAGGAGGAAGCATTTCCTCGGTCTCCCCTCCCCCAGTGATCAGTCTGCTGCAGGCATGAAGAAGCATTGCCATACTATGCCACATGTCCTCAGCATTGGGAGTGTGCCTGGTCCCATGGCACCTTGCCCCCATTGGGATGACCTCACCAGTGACCCAAAGCTCATCCCCAATATGGAGGAATCATTTCGGATGAGAGGTTCTGTGGCCGGAGTTCGGCTTTATGAGGGGGGAAGATGTGATTTCGGAGTGCGCGGTGGTTCAGGTCTCCCAGACGCCGGCAGTAATTATTTTCAGTGTTGTCAGGGGGCGGCGGGGTGTGGAGACCGCCGAAACCCAAATGTAATATCTGCTGTCAGCAAAAAGTTCTGTGCAGGAAACATGGGCGCATAAAGACTTTCGGGTGAATGACTTATGAAATGTGTCCGGATCCGCAGACTATGAAGACGGAGGGGCGCAACTCCGGGAACGTGACGGAACCACTGCGGAGAGACCCCTCGTCCTTCACACTCACTCCCATTTTAAAGCTGAAGCTTATATTTGACCTTCCCTGCTCCTCCCCTCCCCCACCTTACATGTACAGTAATACCTTGGTTTACGAGCATAATTCGTTCCGGAAGCATGCTTGTAATCCAAAGCGCTTGTATATCAAAGCGAATTTCCCCATAGGAAATAATGGAAATTCAGATGATTCGTTCCACAACCCAAAAATATTCATATAAAATGATTACAATACTGTACTGTAATATAATAACGTATAAAATATAAAGAAAAATAAACCAATTACCGGTACCTTCGTGGCTGGTGTGAGGGGGACAAGAGAGAGGAGGATTATTGTGTAGGACGACTTTCACTATCAGTAACGGAATGACTGCTATCTCTTGACTCAATGGAATCTTTTTCATTTCGTGAAACCTTAACAAGGAATCTATCCAATGTGACATTGCATTGTCGTTAAACAGACTCATCGCTCGCACTGCTACAGCCTTATTCAGGTGGTGCTTTTCTACAAAATTTTGCTCTTCTTGCAAGACATTTGCTTGTATATCAAAGCAAAATTTTTCAGAAAGGTTTGCTTGTCTTGCAAAACGCTCTCAAACCAAGTTACTTGTGAACCAACGTATTACTGTATTTAAAACTTTTATTCTTCTATGTCCTCAGGATGGTCATGTGACCGATGGGGGTTAATTTATAAATATTTCACCCAGTGAATAGCTGGGTGAGCGCCGTTCACACACCCGCCCATCATTGCCACCACTAGATGGAGCCAAGGAGCACAGGAGCTTCCTATTCTCCCCGGCGCCATCTAGTGGCGGCAATGATGATCAGCCCCAGAGGGTCCTCTTCTTCTAGTCTATAATGGAAGGTGAACCTCAGTTATGATTGTAGCCCTCTGCATCATTGTACTGTGAGTGCAGGGTGCCGTGGTGACTCCCCTTTTTTCCGGAAGGGCAGGTTTATGACACCCTGCACTGCACCCTGCAGAGGAAGCTGATTTAATGATTCTAAGCATCACTTTATTACAATAAAAACATAGAATTGGGCTTTAAAGCTGTAGAACTTTGCTTCTATACAGGAGTTTCCTCTACTAAAGACCGGTCACTGCTGCTAATCTTTTTATTAAAAG
>NW_017310604.1:16753-17722 GCF_000935625.1 Nanorana parkeri | reverse complement strand
ACTATGTGTATACACACCGGGGACACTCACACACACTGCTCACCCTCTCGATCGCCTCCAGAATGGGAGTGAACAGGTCGGTGGCATAGTTGGAGCGCTTCCCTTGAAGGATGGTCACCAACCTCTCCAGACCCATCCCTGTGTCCACATGGCGCTGGGGCAGCCGTCTCAGACTCCGGTCCGCTTCTCTGACCAACACAAAGAAAGAGATGTTCACATTATGGACCCCCCGACGTTACCAGACAGGACATGAGAACACGCGTCTTCCCTCTACATGGGGAGTGCCCTCTATGTGCTCCTCAACCTTCAGATTGTGTATGTTCTTTCCTCATTCCCCTGAAATGTGTGCAGGAGGAGGAACCCGGCATCTCCCATCCCCCCCACAAATCTTTTCCCCAACAGTGAAAGTCTATTAATCACCCAACCCTAACATCTACACTACATGACCAAAAGTCTGTGAACCCCTGACCATCACACCTATATGAGTCTACTGGGCATCCCACTCCAAAACCATGGACATTAAAATGGAGTTGCCCCCCCACCCCCACCCCAATAGCCATTAATATAAAGTTCCTCTTGAAGGATGGTCACCAACCTCTCCAGACCCATCCCTGTGTCCACATGGCGCTGGGGCAGCCGTCTCAGACTCCGGTCCGCTTCTCTGACCAACACAAAGAAAGAGATGTTCACATTATGGACCCCCCGACGTTACCAGACAGGACATGAGAACACGCGTCTTCCCTCTACATGGGGAGTGCCCTCTATGTGCTCCTCAACCTTCAGATTGTGTATGTTCTTTCCTCATTCCCCTGAAATGTGTGCAGGAGGAGGAACCCGGCATCTCCCATCCCCCCCACAAATCTTTTCCCCAACAGTGAAAGTCTATTAATCACCCAACCCTAACATCTACACTACATGACCAAAAGTCTGTGAACCCCTGACCATCACACCTATATGAGTTTGCTGGGC
>NW_017310604.1:5255-7889 GCF_000935625.1 Nanorana parkeri | reverse complement strand
GTGTGATGGTCAGGCGTCCACATATATGTTCCCCTATGGTAGGTGTGATGGTCAGGCGTCCACATATATGTTCCCCTATGGTAGGTGTGATGGTCAGGCGTCCACATATATGTTCCCCTATGGTAGGTGTGATGGTCAGGCGTCCACATATATGTTCCCCTATGGTAGGTGTGATGGTCAGGCGTCCACATATATGTTCCCCTATGGTAGGTGTGATGGTCAGGCGTCCACATATATGTTCCCCTATGGTAGGTGTGATGGTCAGGCGTCCACATATATGTTCCCCTATGGTAGGTGTGATGGTCAGGCGTCCACATATATGTTCCCCTATGGTAGGTGTGATGGTCAGGCGTCCACATATATGTTCCCCTATGGTAGGTGTGATGGTCAGGTGTCCACATATTTTCGGCTACACAGCGAATCCTCAGTGCCGAGTGTTATTGGTGACCTCACCAGCGCCGGCCCCCTCACCAGCGCCGGCCCCCTCACCAGCGCCGGCCCCCTCACCAGCGCCGGCCCCCTCACCAGCGCCGGGCCCCGGTAAGAGCAGCCCGCAGCCACCCAGTGCTGACCTCCTGCACAGACATCAGGCTTTAGGCCGCCACTACTGACCTGTTGTACTGCATGAACACCAGATTCCAGATCTCCACCACGTCCGGACTGTCCTGGTTCACCAGAGCCGAGGCGTTCCGGCCACCCACGTGATCGTAGTGAATCTCTGTACAGGGGCCACAGGGGCCCATCTCCCCCATTTCCCAGAAGTTTTCCTTCAGACCGAATGGCAGCAGGCGTGATGGTGGAATACTGAGGGCGACACGAGAACAGACGTGTTGTACAGACGGAGTGATGAGGACACACATACGTGTAACCGATCTATCCTCTGAACGGAGGCGGAGCCGAGGCCGGGGGGGGGCGGGGTAACTCACGGGGTTCTGGAAATGAATATTATTCGCTTCCTGCGCATTCAAATCCGCTGCGCTACAAAGCCCCGCCTCCCGCTCCCTTTATACAACGTCATCGAACGCGCTCGGCGCTCCCAAGTAAAACAGACGCTCAGCTGTTGTCACGTTGGATCCTCAGTCTCTGTCCTCCTGAATGGAGGGAGTTCCGTTTGTTTATAGGGATCGCAGCAGGAAGTCCCGGCTACAACAGCCAATCGCTTCCTCAGTACATTTACATAACGCAGCGTCAGCCAATCAGACGCATGTATACATCTGAATAGACAATAGAAGGGGGAGTGTATGCTCGTGCATGTGAAACACACCGTGCACAGCTCTCAGCTGCTAGTGCATGTGAATTCCGTGCACGGCTCTCAGCTGCTAGTGCATGTGAATTCCGTGCACGGCTCTCAGCTGCTAGTGCATGTGAATACCGTGCACGGCTCTCAGCTGCTAGTGCATGTGAATACCGTGCACGGCTCTCAGCTGCTAGTGCATGTGAATACCGTGCACGGCTCTCAGCTGCTAGTGCATGTGAATACCGTGCACGGCTCTCAGCTGCTAGTGCATGTGAATACCGTGCACGGCTCTCAGCTGCTAGTGCATGTGAATACCGTGCACAGCTCTCAGCTGGTGCCAGTAGGAGATGCCGGTGGGAGAGGTTGGTAGGAGGTGCCGCAGGAAGCGTATAATATTCATTTCCAGAACGAGAGGCGTGTAGAGGACTCGGAGTGCGAGTTACCCCGCCCCGGCACAAAATTCACATGCACTAGCAGCTGGGAGCTGTGCACGGAATTCACATGCACTAAGAGCTGGGAGCTGTGCACGGAATTCACATGCACGAGCATACACTCCCCCTTCTATTGTCTATTCAGATGTATACATGCATGTGATTGGCTGACGCTGCGTTATGTAAATGTACTGAGGAAGCGATTGGCTGTTGTAGCCGGGACTTCCTGCTGCGATCCCTATAAACAAACGGAACTCCCTCCATTCAGGAGGACAGAGACTGAGGATCCAACGTGACAACAGCTGAGCGTCTGTTTTACTTGGGAGCGCCGAGCGCGTTCGATGACGTTGTATAAAGGGAGCGGGAGGCGGGGCTTTGTAGCGCAGCGGATTTGAATGCGCAGGAAGCGAATAATATTCATTTCCAGAACCCCGTGAGTTACCCCGCCCCCCCCCGGCCTCGGCTCCGCCTCCGTTCAGAGGATAGATCGGTTACACGTATGTGTGTCCTCATCACTCCGTCTGTACAACACGTCTGTTCTCGTGTCGCCCTCAGTATTCCACCATCACGCCTGCTGCCATTCGGTCTGAAGGAAAACTTCTGGGAAATGGGGGAGATGGGCCCCTGTGGCCCCTGTACAGAGATTCACTACGATCACGTGGGTGGCCGGAACGCCTCGGCTCTGGTGAACCAGGACAGTCCGGACGTGGTGGAGATCTGGAATCTGGTGTTCATGCAGTACAACAGGTCAGTAGTGGCGGCCTAAAGCCTGATGTCTGTGCAGGAGGTCAGCACTGGGTGGCTGCGGGCTGCTCTTACCGGGGCCCGGCGCTGGTGAGGGGGCCGGCGCTGGTGAGGGGGCCGGCGCTGGTGAGGGGGCCGGCGCTGGTGAGGGGGCCGGCGCTGGTGAGGTCACCAATAACACTCGGCACTGAGGATTCGCTGTGTAGCCGAAAATATGTGGAC
>NW_017310604.1:3815-4683 GCF_000935625.1 Nanorana parkeri | reverse complement strand
CAGAGTCACCTCCCCCCAGAGCCCCGCCCAGCAATCCCGACACTGAGAGACATGATGACAATATAACACATCCTCATAACAACGTCCACCACACTCTATACAATACAAACCCTCCGGACACCCGGAATTACACAGACCTATCACACAGGACGGCCTTCCGTCACCCTCTGTGGCCCTAGGCTGGGGCCCCTACACGCGATTGTTGTGTACGTACCCCAGGCTCAGCCAGATCTCTCTGGTCTCTTCGTCAGCAGGAAGTCCTAACTCCGGATCTCCACCAAAGTAGGTGACGTAGAGGCGGTCAGCTGGGATCCGGTAACCCCGAGTCAGGAGGTCCCACGCCATGCGGCACGCGTCCTCCTGGAGGACGGACACAGGAATGATGGTCAATGGACATTGTATGTGGCGTGACCTGTGACTGCAACCCAATACATAAAACATGCAGACGTGGTGCAGAGGGACACGTGTGGAAGATGTGAGGTCTGACCGTACAATGATGGGTCTGTCCACGCATCTACCGTCACATTCTACCCTCCGGAGAGACACCCAGAGGGGGCGGATCTGTCGGGGAAAACCTCTGCGGGGGGGAGGGGTCTATATCCAGACAGCCGGCCAATGGTGGCTCTTCTCAGCATCACTGAACACCCAGCAACTGCAACCTTCAAGATGGAGGACTACAGCAGGAGAACCCGGCCCGGGGGCCCCGATGGAAAATGAGGCCGCAGTACGGCCCCCGGATCCAGAACCTAGAGATCTGGTTGGCTGTGTCGGCTCCCTAGGTGTCAGTGGGGCACTTTAGAGAAGGCCGCAGAGTTATGGGGTAAAGACTACACCAGGGAGTGGGGTGTTGGGTCAGGAGTGTCACATT
>NW_017310604.1:1247-3285 GCF_000935625.1 Nanorana parkeri | reverse complement strand
GTGGGACGCTGCAAAGGTTGGTTGAGGGGCACATGGAGGATGAGAGTGGGACGCTGCAAAGGTTGGTTGAGGGGCACATGGAGGATGAGAGTGGGACGCTGCAAAGGTTGGTTGAGGGGCACATGGAGGATGAGAGTGGGACGCTGCAAAGGTTGGTTGAGGGGCACATGGAGGACGCACCTTGAAGTAATCCCCGAAGGACCAGTTCCCCAGCATCTCGAAGAAGGTGTGATGGTAGACGTCCCGGCCCACGTCCTCCAGGTCGTTGTGCTTCCCCCCGGCCCGCACACACTTCTGGCTGTTCACCACCCTGCGGTACTGCGCCATCTCGCTCCGCGGGTCCACCGTGCCCAGGAACATCGGCTTAAACTGCAAGAGGAAAGACGTTACCAAGAGTGTTACAGAGCCGCGCCATGGCAACCGACAGGAGAAGAGCCGCACCATGACAACCGACAGGAGATGGTCAGAGACTGGGGACATAGTACAGGAGATGGTCAGAGACTGGGGACATAGTACAGGAGATGGTCAGAGACTGGGGACATAGTACAGGAGAGGGTCAGAGACTGGGGACATAGTACAGGAGAGGGTCAGAGACTGGGGACATAGTACAGGAGATGGTCAGAGACTGGGGACATAGTACAGGAGATAGTCAGAGACTGGGGACATAGTACAGGAGAGGGTCAGAGACTGGCGCTGTCAGCTACCTGGCGAGCACAGCACGTGGAGCTGCGAACACACCCCGAGCCCATCACTACTCCCCACCACCGTTGTTCCAGTTGCTCGGGTCATCTCGGCTGAGGCAGGGTCGCCCCAAAAGGCAGAGCTCCCCCTTCCAGGGGCTCCAGGCGAGACGTAAAGTGGATCCATGAACCGATTTACTGGGAGAGGGGCCACCATTAACTTATCCTGCTCCCCCCTACCAAAACACCATTCCTGGGCCCCTGAGGTGTCATTGTGAGACAAATATGAGGGGCCCCTCCCTAGAAAAAATGGTGTTGGGGTCCCCAATAGAAGATGATGGGGTATGTTCTCCGTCCTGCTGGGATCTAAGGCAGACCCCCAAATCCGAGGATGAGAATGACACCACTCGTATAATAGTACTGATGATAGGAGACCAGTGACCCCGCCATACACACGCTTCCTGCTCTGGGGTCACACATGGGCACCCCACAGAATGGAAATATAGCATACGTGAAAATAAAAGATGATGATGATGATGATAATACTAGCAGTGACCCCGCTATACACACTTCCTGTTCCAGGGTCACCTATGAGCTCAGTGTATTCAGAATAATAACGTAGTATATAAATAAAATACAACAGTAATATAATCATAATGAACATATTATAATGATGATTATTATTATTAATTATATATTGTCTGTAGAGCACCTCCTCTCAATTTGCATTTCTCTGGCTTCCCATTGGCCCTCTCAGATGTCAATCATACGGCGCACACGCCCACCAGCTTCATTCACTATGACAACCCACACACACGCCCCCTGTCACGTGACGTCACCTGGTTCATGCCCGCATTGACGAAGAGCAGGCTGGGGTCCCCCCGGGGCCGCACCCGGGAGGACGGGACGTGCCGGTGTCCGTGGCGCTCCTCGAAGTACCTGAGGAAGGTGCTGCGGATGGCGGCTGAGCTCGGGGGGGCGGAGGAGGAGGACAGACACCGGCGTGACAGCCAGGCTGAGCGGACGCGGAACAGCCGCCAGGGAGCCGCCATCTTGGGGCTGGCAAGTGGAGGCCGCTCCGGGATTTGCGCATGCGCTGAGTTCTGTGTGGCGATTGGAGGGAGTTTGTATTGTAAAACTTTATCTAAACATTGAAGGTGACATTGGAAAATGGTGCAGGACATTGTGATCATCTGACACAGGTCTATGGGCAGTCATGTCTTCTTTTGGCTGTGATATACAGGGAACATGATGCTGAAGTATAATGGGAAATGAAGAGGACCTGTAATCAGGAAGCTGTGTATAAGAAGGCATTCGGACTGGCCCCTGGTATGCCTGCAGATGATCTTACCCATTAC
>NW_017310604.1:361-797 GCF_000935625.1 Nanorana parkeri | reverse complement strand
CTGATGTCTGGTGGTGTGATGATAGAGGTGGAAGAAGCACAGATCCACATAAAGGATGTTGTAGAAGCAGGGAGATCCTCGGTTACAGCTTCCTCTCCAGCAAGGAGAATCTGGTGTCAGTGGCAGCAGTGCCTTAGATCCGTGGTTCTCAGCCTGCGTCACCTCAGGACCCACGTCTGTCCTCGGCCATTAAGTGGCACTGCAATGGAACGCACGGCATTAGAGTACCAGGCATTCCGCTGCGGGCGGGAGGGGAGTTTGGGCTACCATTCAAATGATTGGCAAGGCAACACACCTCCCACACAAGGATGCACGGTATTATAAGATTAACGCACCGTACTGGTGTGATCGGGCTCTGAGAAACACTGACAACCCCAGACACAATCTCACACACAGACACACTCCTAAGAAGGTTTATTTATTTTAAGGTCCCCCT
>NW_017310604.1:0-295 GCF_000935625.1 Nanorana parkeri | reverse complement strand
TGGTGTGGGCTGCTGTGCAGTGACGGAGCTCCATCCATATGTGCAGTGCTGGTACAGCTCCCTCACGTGCCCTGTAGAGATGCCGGGAGCCAGAATGTGACGTCACTCCGGTCCAGGCTCCTCTACAGGACACGTGAGGGAGCTGTACCAGCACTGCACATATGGATGGAGCTCCCTCGCGGCCATACCCCTAGACCACCTCAAGCTGACACTTGGCGCCGGGCGGCATGTTTTGGGGTGCACGTCTCCCACCTTGTTCCAGTGAGAGGGATGAATTCAAATATTGGCCACTAAT
>NW_017310603.1:20139-23046 GCF_000935625.1 Nanorana parkeri | reverse complement strand
TTCTGCATTGCTCTATGTTTTGCTGGGGTTTGTAGTCCTCTATAGCTAATGGTATTATTACGCAAGGCTGTATAATGTATTGATGGGATTTGTAGTGCTCTATAGCTGGTTGCATTTTGCATTACTGTATAATGTATTGCTGGGATTTATAGTCCTCTATAGCTGGTGGTATTCTGCTTTTCTGTAAAATGTATTGCTGCGGTTTGTAGTCCTCTATCTCTATAGGTGATTATTTACACAGCCCTGGTGTTTGCTGAAATTGAAAAGCTTTTGAGAGTTTTCCTCTCTTTCTCAAGTCTGAAGCAATACCTGAGGAAGAAAGAAAAACTCTTGAACGCTTGTCTTCTAAGTATTATGTTAGTACAATAAAAAGGTATAATCGCATACTGCATTGCTCTCGTATTTTGTAATCTTTGTAATCTTATTTATATATCTCCCACCATCAGCACATGGCCAACTCTGTCGCACCCTGCTCTTCACAGTTACCTCCTTAAGGGGATCCACAATAAAAGCGCACACCAGGCCCCCAATGAAAGGGCAAAAGCTTTACTCAATGCAGCGATGGTCTAAAGGCACACTTCAGTCCCCTACAGCAGGTTAAAGGGTGTAGGCAAGGCTGATGGAACACGTCTTTGCCCCTCCACTGGGCATACTTCTAAGGCAGTCTTCAGGGACAGGCTTCAGCCACCAGTGTGTCAAGCATGGCCTTAGACCTAAAACAGTACACCAAGGATGTCTAGGAGAATGCCTTTTGCAGAGCCCAGAGTACAACACATTACAGGATGTCCCGGCTTCTTTTAGCTACAGCCTGCAAGGCTTTGCTTAGGATCAGCCAATTCGGAATCCTCAAAATGAGCTCCATTGACTATGCAGCAACTAAAGAAATTTTGCTCAAAGAAAAATCCGCCAGAAAAAAACTACAAGGGATAAGAAAGGGTTTGCTTCTCTCAGAATAGAGCAAAGGCACTAGGTATACTGGGAGTGGGAGGGGTTACACAGGGCTATCCTTACAGGCCTTTTTTGCCATTGTCCAGGCTCCCAAAGGCAGCAGCATAACCCGAGGTTCCTTAATTACTATCCTGTGTTCTTTAATGTATGATTAAGAAAAAAATATACTAATATTTTGTCTTTTCAGTTCCTTTCTTAGATGTATCAACTCAACGTCTGCTTTTTAAATTGAGATTGCTTACATTTATTTTCTAGTATTGGTATTTCTTGTATTACAGAGTATTTCTATTTGTTTTTCTGCTTTCTTTCTACAACTTCTTATTTGCTCTTTTTTAGTTGTGACAGGCATACTTTGTTATATTTGTTATTCTAATTAAGCCGATCGAAAGGCAGCAGCACCACATCACAGAACAATAATCGTAAAATCAATAAAAAGGCTTTGTTAATATACTCAAATATTTTCTTACTTTTAAAAACACTGCAAATGTAACCTTCCTTTTCTGAGTAGCGGCTTCTGTTGTTTTTTGTGTTTCTAATTCATTTCAATCCCAATCATCTCCTACAATGCCTTGTAGCACATGTCATGGGTACATGTCACCAGGGTGTGTTGCCTGGGGGCTCCACCTGTGGCACGGAGGTGACATATGGAGGGAATGGGGCTGCCAGAATGAGTCCAATAGGCAGTGGTGTGGTAAAGTGTCCCCTTAGGGACCCCTATACTTCCCATAGGGGACCTATAGAAGAACACAGATGTTTGCGGAAGACATTTTTCCTGCTTAGTAAACACAATACAGGTGTTCTCCATAGCATCCTCTGATAGTAGACATTGTTGTCAAGTCATGCAGCCAGCCTGCCACACTGAGGGATCATTCAGATGAACTACACCAGGCTGCAGTTTAGTGACACTGTGGACAAAATGTGAGGGGGTCCCAGGGGACTGAGAACTTTAATGTGAATGGTGGCTCCTGATATCCAGGTAGACTCTGATAATAAGGGGACTTCTGATGTGAGCAGAGGGTGCAAGATGTTAATGAGGAGTCCTGATCTTCTTAGACCTCCCTTGACATCAGAGTCCCCCCCTTCACATCTGGCACCTTCCTCACATCTGGCACTCTCTTCACACCTGGCACTTCCCTTCACATAAGGAGCTACCTTCACACCAGAAGACTTTGGATGTAAAGGGGTGATATTGCCTTATATGGAAGTGGTGCCAGATGTGAAGGTAAAGCTCCTGACTTGAACGGGGGCTGTGATATTAAAATGCTCTGATGTTAAGTATGCTCTGATGTTAAGTATGCTCTGATGTTAAGTATGCTCTGATGTTAAGTATTCTCAGATGTTAATAGTGCTGTGATGACAAGGGTGCTCTAATGTTATGTTGGCTCTGCTACTAAGCATGCTCTGATGTTAAGGGTGTTCTGATTTCAAGGGTGCTCTGATGTCAAGGGAGCTCCGATGTTAAGAGTGCTCTGAAGTCTAGGGTGCTCTAACTATGTCGGCTATAAGGTTAAGGGTGCTCTGATGTTAAGAATGCTCTGCTGTCAAGGGTGCCCTGATGTCAAGGGAGTTCTGATGTTAAGGGTGCTCTTATGATATGTTGGTTATGATGTTAAGGGTGATCTGATGTTATGTTGGCTATGATTTTAAGCGTGCTCTGATGTTAAGGGTGCTCTGATATTAAGGGTGCTCTGATGTTAAGAGGATATGAAGGGGGGTCTCCTGATGTGAAAAGGGGACTCTGATTTAAGGGGGGCTCCCAATGTTTAAGGGGGATCTCCAGATGTGAAGTGGGATCCTGATTTAAAAAGGGGGGCTCTGATGTGAAGGGGATGTTTCATATGTGAAATGTAATTAATCAATTTCTTTATCTACAGTCCTGTCACTATCAAGCTATAGTGCTTTATCCTTCTATTTGACGACCAGGCACTACATGCATTGCTGTGAAGCCACTGCTTCCAC
>NW_017310603.1:10123-12005 GCF_000935625.1 Nanorana parkeri | reverse complement strand
GAGCATCCACAAAGTCCGACGCCAGAAAATAGTCTATTCTGACGAATAACTTATGTACGCCTTTTCCAGCGGGTTGCGGACCCTCCAGACATCAACTAAGTCTAACGCTGCTGACATTTGGGACAGATTTGTAGGTTGGGTGGGGGGTGTAGCTGACTGGTGCCGAGGCACTCCCGATCTATCTTCGTTTGTCACCATTACCGCACTAAAGTCTCCTCCCAGGAGCTTGTGGGGGTTGGTGTCCCAGGGGATCCATGTAATGGTCTCCTGGAAGAATGCAGCCGTAGGTGAGTTCGGGAAGTAGAAGTTATATATGGAGAATATCTTGTTATGGATTTTGATTTTCACCAACAGCTTACGACCCTCGGGGTCTGTGTCAGTATGCAATATGGTATAATTGAGAGATTTGTGAAACAATATGGCTACTCCTGCTTTCCTACCTACTGCAGGGGAGCTTACAACCTGCCCCACCCTCAGTTTGCGTAAACGGGCAACATATTGTTGAGGAAGATGCGTCTCCTGCAGGAGGACTATGTCGGGTTTGAATTTGTTGAGGTGCCTAAGCACCATCATGCGTTTAGCGGGTGAGCGGAGGCCGTTAGCATTCTAGGAGATCACTTGGATCGTTTGGGAAATAGGGGCATATTGATGTACGTAGAAGGAACACACATTTCTATCAGTGAAATTGCACAAACAAAAGTACCTGACATAATTTTGGGCAGGAGTGCATATGTGTAACGAGTCCCGAGGGTTCAGACCGCTCGTGTCTCCCCACATGCAGGGACGGCCGATTTGCGTTCCACGGTGGAACGCGGAAGCCGCTCGACTTCCGGATTGCAGTGCGAGCGGCCTGCGTTCCACGGTGGAACGCGGAAGCCGTTCGTCGCGGCAATTGACTCCTCCCTGAGAGGAGCGAAGGGGGGGTTTCCCTTGTGGGGCAGAAGGGGCCACCCGAGATCGACTATGCAACATGGGGACATTGATTATATGGCCAAACATTATGCAGTAGTTGAACCAGAAAAATAAAATAAAATTGAACCCTACCACTTGCACCTCTGCCTCTATCCGCCCTGCCTAGGAAGGACTCCCCCTGGACCATCACAAGCACCTGCTGCTTGGTTACAGACCAGAAGCTCCAAAACGCAAGTATCCCTCCGGGGAAGCCTGAAACCAGAGACTGTATTGAATACCTGAACTGTACTTAAAGGGGAACTCCCTGGCACATCAGTGGTTTATTATCGGATTACTACCTGTATTACTGCAAAACGTATCATCCGTTCGCAGTTAGTGATATTAGGCTATGACGCAATAGCTCTGCATTTCTTCTTTCTTTTTGGTTACATACGGCTGTGATGCTAGAGTCCCAAACTCCCCGTTTAAGATTGGGAGTGAAGCCTGGGACTCGAACCTGAGAAGCCGTCTACAACCACCAAACGCGTGCTACACTCCGCAGTTGTGATCCCCACTTGCCACTACAGCAGTCGTGACAGAATAGTTGAACCCTTTAAAAAATGGATCCAGCGGAGCTAGCCCGCCACCTTGTCACATTGTCCCAGAGGGTGGAGAACCTAACCACGTCTATGCAAGACCTACAAGTGGAAAACCAGAGACTACGCACCCTGGTTACACAAAAAAACGACGCCGCTCGGGGCCGGGAGGGTCCTGAACCCAAGGTCTGCGCCCCTGAACCTTTTTCAGGAGATAGGAAGAACTTCCGCCAGTTCGTGAGTTCTTGCAAACTAATGTATCTAGCAGAGAAGGAATTGGTAGCATGTGATCACACGGGTATCTGGGATGCGTTACAAGGAGCATATGAGAGGAGCGAAGGGGGGGTTTCCCTCGTGGGGCAGAAGGGGCCACCCGAGATCGACTATGCAACATG
>NW_017310603.1:6204-6822 GCF_000935625.1 Nanorana parkeri | reverse complement strand
GGCAAGTTGGTTTGACAAGAACACTAAACTTCAAAAAGGCTTGCTTCAACAAGCTGCAATCATTAATGCAGGATAACAAATGGGAGGAACTATTTATAACATAGAACACTGAAACTAAGTGGGGTTGCTTTTAGGATATACTAAACAACAGCATTAGCCAGGGCATACCATTGGGCAACAAAAATAAAAGAATATAAGCTAAACCGGCGTGGCTAAATCCGGAGGTAAAACACTTTTGGCTTTCACGTCAGCTCTGCAGATAAGCAATTTACCAAACGTGGTGTTCTCTCAGTGGTGAACAGTCTATACGATCCACTGGGATGTGTGGCTTCCCTACAAGGTGTATCCTTACTAAGACAGCTACTGTATCAGAAACTACTAAAGATTGGGATGCTCCACTACCAACAGACAAAATACACAAAATGTGAGTAATGGAAGCAATCTCTACAGGCCTTAGATGGAATTGACATACACCGCTGCTACACTTCAGCTTCCCCTGCTGCAAGTCAGAGAAAGAGATTCACATCTTCTCAGATGCATCCACCGAGGCCATTTAAACTGTCGCCGACCTCAATATAAGAGACTCTTCCAATTAAATCCATGTAGGGTTTCTATTTG
>NW_017310603.1:5317-5728 GCF_000935625.1 Nanorana parkeri | reverse complement strand
CACCCTGTATCCTGGCCAAATACTACGTTGTGCATAGCGATAACAGTGGATTTCTTCCTGAGACACAGTGACATCTAAAAATGTGAGTGAATTTTAAACAGTAGTAGCTCTCTCAATACATCTGCTTGTTGTTGCTCTATACAGGGCTCCTCACCCTGTTGTCCATAGAGCCTGCACACTGTCTTTTAACCCTTTGATACCCACATCTCTAGAAGTGGTTACTCCGGGTAGTGTGCTTTTCCATTTTTTATTGGTTTTGAACTTATTGAGAGACAGTTTCATGGAACAGATGGTAGATGTCCAAACTAGGATGAATGCATTATAAGATCTAATAATATTAAATAATACAGGGCTGGTTTTAGACATAGCAACTTAGAAAAACATGGGGAACAGTGATCACAGGGTGATCAC
>NW_017310603.1:3871-4709 GCF_000935625.1 Nanorana parkeri | reverse complement strand
AGATCCTTCGGCAGCTTCGTGAATAGACCCCAAAGTGTTAGCCCTCTGTTTATATTCTGTGTGCAGAAAAGTATCAAATCGATTGTGCTGATGTTTATACGTTTCTGAGAGAATAATTAAAGCATATTTTTGGTACAAGGACTGTGGAAAGTGTGTTGTGAATACAGTGAGTAGGCTTAGTTTTTACTTGTTCTTGTCCATGTCCTATAAAACCACTCCCACAGTGCAATTAGGCTACACCCAGCATTCCGTACTGCATGCTATGTGTACTACCCACTCCTCCTTCTTTCATTGCTTAAGGGTGCCCCTGGTCTTTTAAAATCTGAGCAATGCCCCTGCTGTGGACGTACCCAGTGCAGCATCATTCCAGCAGAGTGCAAGAGAACAGTGTAACATCAGTCTCAATCTCTTTTCTGCATACATCTACCTCCCTCCACAAATAATTGGCAGTGGAGGAGAGGGAGGGAGGAATATGCTGTGCAGCATCCTACTGGATCCTCAACAGCACTGTCACTGGGGCATTACAGGGCAAGATTTTCCCAGGAACTGCAGAAGGCGGCACACTCTGGACTCTGGACAAGTCAAAAGTTAAAAGAATTATTCTAAATATTAGGGATGTCCAGATACCGATACTAGTATCCTCCCACAAGCTATTCACAGAGATCGGGCTTGGAGCCTGAATTCTGCCAGGACCTCACAGTGCCGCCTCCCACAAGGCAGCCAAAGAGATTGGCCTTGGAACTCCCTGCACAGTGTAGACACGCGTGTTTATATGTGAGTGACAATGGCCGGTTCGAACGTTCAGCAGAGACTATCCTTATATGTTGTGGCTAAAATG
>NW_017310603.1:2096-2302 GCF_000935625.1 Nanorana parkeri | reverse complement strand
AAGGTGGTGTAGGTGACCACAAGTCCGATTATGTCAGATGTTTTGTGCACCTAACAAGCTTGTAATAGACAGAAAAATATGGCCAGTGGCATGCAAGAGTAAAATCCCTGATCTTTAGTACCATCCTCCACTTTCCTTCTCTGTTCTTTGTTCCTAGTACTCATCCCATGCTGGAGTTCCCCTATTCAGTCCATTATAAGATTTTT
>NW_017310603.1:0-493 GCF_000935625.1 Nanorana parkeri | reverse complement strand
CATAAAAACTTAAGGCCAGTAGAGCAGTATTTTGATCCAGGCAATTGATTCGACTACTCCTGGTGTGTCAATAAACAATTTTTTCCTTCTCTGTGGGAATAGTAGCATAGGGTTTTATGTTGCCTACTCTGAACCAAAACTGCCGGAGTTGTTAAAGGTTGGATTTGATTTGCATCAGTTGTTTTCTTTTATATATGCATCCAAATTTAAAAACATTGAATTTATATCATTAACATTGCCATTATGTGTATTAGCTATTATCAATTACTGCCAATATAGTCATTTTCATTATAGTGATCCTGTCATGATGCTAAGACAGGCACAGAGGATAAACTCTTATGAGGGGTCTGGTTTAAGAGTTCAGCATATTTGTATAAAAGCCACTAGCATATCTTTAGTAATTGGGGGTAGAAATGTTGACAGCTAAGATTAGGAGATTTAAACAGTTCTAAATTACTTCAAAAGATATGAAGGGGATGATTTTTTTTTTTTT
>NW_017310602.1:11102-17772 GCF_000935625.1 Nanorana parkeri | reverse complement strand
ATTAGGTTTTCGTGTTATGGTTTGGTTGGGTTTTGGGTTGATTTACAAAAAAAAATCTCCGGACAAATATCCCAAACTGATCGCTGGCATTAGAAAAAAAAATCTAATCTAAAGGATCTTATTACCAACCTAAAGACGTGATCACGTGACACCCCATTCCTGAATTTTCTCTCCCCATCTGTTTACATGAGGCGGGGTCTTTCTTTGGGGTCCACACCACTGCCTGCATCACGTGGACACTTCCTATTGGCTTCCAGTGGTGGGGTCCTGTGAGGATTCAGAAGATAAGTGATTTAAGTCCAAGGTGACGGTTGAGTGCTGCAGTGCTGGATTAGCAGTTTCCTGCACCCGGAAATGGCACGGGGAGAGACCTGAATGGGGGACTTAGTTGACTCTAAAATGCTTCAACATGTAAGAAAAAATAAAAAACATGCCGGATGGGTTGGAGGGGGATGGGGGAGAGAGTTATTGTCCCTAGATGAGTGTTAAAGAAACATTTTCCTTTGCCAAGGATTACAGAGAAAGATGTGAAATATAAACTACCGTATATACTCGAGTATAAGCCGAGTTTTTCAGCACATTTTTTGTGCTGAGAAATGCCCCCCTCGGCTTATACTCGAGTCAGCGTCTCGAGAACTTGCGCTTTTTTTTTCTTCTTCTTACTTCCCTCGCCGAGCGTCGCGTCACTGCTGCTCCGGTGGGCGGCGCTCCGAGCGGGGTCATCTGGCAGTCTCCGGGTCCTAATTTAGGTGGCCAGAGACTGTCAGATGACCCTACCAGCGCGCCGCTGACTCGTCCCTGCTCTCTCCGGCACACACAGTGAGTGAGGGCAGATTTGGCGGGGAGGAGGGGGATTTATTAAGCAATTATGTATTGTTTTCACTGTATTAGCAGTATATACTCTATATACTACAATACATAATAACATGAATGGATTAATTTAACATGAATGTATCATTTAACCATTCATGTTAGCAGAGGATCATTGTAAATGTATTGTTGCAGGCACTCTATATGTACATGTACTATATACTACATATAGAGTGCACTGAACAATAGATTTACAATTATCCTCTGCTAATATGAATGGGTTAAATGATCCGTAGTACATGATATGTAGCCCTGTACCCCCTTTTCCACTTACAGAGCTAGGTTATTGTTTTTCTTTTAAATAAATATTCCTGTAATTTTATTGGTATCTATCTACCAGTAGCTGCCTCATTTCCCACCCTCGGCTTATATTCAAGTCAATATTTTTTCCCAGTTTTTTGTGGTAAAATTAGGTACCTCGGCTTATATTCGGGTCGGCTTATACTCGAGTATATACGGTATTCATATATAAAGAACTCACAGCTACATGACAAGTGAACAAACATTCAGCTCCTGTCCATCCCCACGGATCTCATTATTCCCCCATATGGGTGCCACCATCTTGCCTCTCACACAACACAGAAGCCAGCCCACTCCTCAAAGAACCCTTTGTCCTTCCTGTGATACTCCCATGTCACTGCTCCCTGCATATGTCAGTGGCCAGGGGGGTGGGTAGAGATGGAGGTGAAGGCTTGGCTGCTGACTTTTAACCAAAAGTCAGAATTTGCATATCAGTTCTGTTTAGTCTTGTTCGGTTGCACATTTTGCAGAAAGGCGGAATGTGTTTATAACAACTGATGAAACATAATGTGAAGGCCTCACTATATTCCAATGAATAGGCGGGCGGAACGGTTCTTCTTAAAATTTGGACTGGGTTAGTGATGTAGCATGAGAGTTATGGGTGCGGGTGTCTCAAACTTATATGAGGGGCTCAGATGATGAGGGGGGGGGCTCTTGACCAATTCCCACCCAAGAACCCCTGGAAGCTTAAACAGTGCCTGCAAGTAGGTGGAAGAACATAAGTGTCTGGGTGCAGGATCTGGTGACTGGGACTCGGGAGTGCTGGGTAGCGATAAGTGGATGTGCCGGGCTTACAGGGCGACATTAGAAATTCCTTTAGATCAGTGGTTCTCAATATGAGGTTCCACAGGCTGAACCACAAATTCCCCCTCTCTATTCAGTCTCAGGCCGGTCTATTCAGACATGACGCCGCGACCCACTGCAGAGGGTGTCGCGACCCACTTTTGTGTCGCGACCCACCAGTTGAGAACCACTGCTTTAGATAACATACTTGGGGGGACGTCTTAGACCTGCACATGAAATGGCGGATCTGTATGATCTGTACCCCAACAAAAGACATATTAAATAACAAGAAACAATTGTCACTAAATGACAGATCCTTCCCCAACATGATTACATTTGTAAACAGAGGGGGAGGGGATCCTGGGTGACGACAATGACTACATATGGTCACAATCTTCCCTGAAAGTGCTTCTTTCAGGTTGGGATCCCTGCAATCATACATGGTCAATGATGACAGAGCTTCACCTCCCGCCTTGTCTACATTCATCTGCCGGCCAGGGAGAGCTCTGTAGGTGAGATTGCAGTGGGAGAGGATTGATGTGTGTGGGTTGTTTTGGTTTCTGGGGCATCGTACTTTGTGATCGATGACGGATCTACATGGCTGGATGTCGTGAGTGACTATATATTACCCCACGGGACATTTTCTTTCTTCCCAATTCAGATAAGTCCTCCCATGCAGACCTCCATATAATGCAGAGAAAGCATTCATATATTGCCAAAAGTATTGGGACGCCTTTGCACGCACATGAACTTTAATGGCATCCCAGTCTTAGTCTGTAGGGTTCAGTATTGGGTTGGCTCCGCCCTCTAATGGCCCCCCAGTCTTAGTCCGTAGGGTTCAGCTTTGGGTTGGCTCCACCCTTTGCCGCTATAACAGCTCCGCCTCTTCTGGGAAGGCGTCCACAAGGTTTAGGAGTGTGTCTATGGGAATGTTGGACCATTTGTGAGGTCAGGTACTGATGTTGGTGGAGGGGCTTGCAGTCTCCGCCTCTAATTCATCCCAAAGTGTTCTATGGGGTTGAGGTCAGGACTCTGATTTGAATACACTTTCAGTTCTCTTTTTCCCTAGAGGTTTGATACACTGAATGTGACGATGGGTTTGCTCAGTTGCTCTCTGGCACAATTGTGTGTTTTCTCTTATGTCTTGTGTTGGATTTCTGATATATTGCCACACTTTTGTGTATTTTAAATTTTTTAGATATTATTTATTTTATTATATTTTAAGTTTTTTGCGCTTGTCTAATAAACCCCCATGTGATAGCATTGGGCAGGTGACAGGTAGTCCTTATGGACATATAGGGGCCTTTTGGCTCCCCTGTCCTCTACTTCAGCCAATCAAGTACAGTCTGTTCTCGATAAGCTGTTGAACCAACTTTTTAGCCGGGATTTTCACAGCCCTGAACCCGGAAATGCTCAGAGCTGAGCTCTTCTGGGTTGCCCTATGCAGAGGACATCAGGGAATGGATATATTGATATACATTGGTGATATATTTCCCATGAAGCAGTTCTATTACCTGAAGATCTGAGACATAACTGAGACAACTGGACGTTGACTGAGGGTTATAGGATGGCGGCTTTTGGCAGCTTCACAACCTCAGTACAATACATGGAGGAAATGATATCCATCCATATTACACATAGGAGGAACCAGAAAGTCTGGAAGTAATGGATACTTTGTATTGGCTCCCTCAGAATGTTAGAAGTGGAAGTTTTCCTACAGTAGAGGTGTAGCGCCCTCTAAAATGTCGCTATTCAATTTAGAGATACCTGGACTGTAACCAGTCTGGATCCTGATTATACAGAGCTCTGCATTCTATAGGTGTCCCTGAATCTGCTGGATCGATTGCTCCTCCTGTTGCTGAGGAAAAGGGAGCCTTGGCATACAGTGAGGGAGGATCCACCCTCAGGTTATGACTATGCACCTGACCCTAGCCAATCCCTGAGGAGGATGACTCAGAGGCATGGTTGAGGGCAGGTAATAAAAGGTCTGGGGACACTGTGCAGAGGTCTCTTCTTCCCCCTAGGGGCCTCGCCCTAGGAGGTCTGTGCGATGCGAGCAAACGGCCTGGGCCTCAGCACATGGCAGGTGCTGAGGGGCCTGGAGGCCTTGGATACACTGATACTTTGCTGGGCCCATACACGTGGCAGGTGATGGGTGCCTTGTTCTAAGAAGATACTACCACTTAACTGGAGTGCTCCTATGCAATTGCAGATGCTGAGGGCACAGAGATTCCAGATCCTGAAGAGGAAAATACCTGATGGAAGCTGGGTCGGGGAGGAGTCCGCTTGTTGAGGGGTACCGCAGAGGAGCTGATGAGAGCGTCCATCTGGGACCCACAAGGGAGATTCCTCACCCTATTCCAGGTATCTGTTCAAGAAGAGGCCAACGGTCCTTACCTGAGTCCAGAGATAGCGAACCTTCTCCATATAAGCTACTGGATCATCCTGGCTGTTCGCAGTATTGCTACCACTATTGGTCTCTGGGACCAAATCACAGTGATATCAGCCTTAGCGGTTGCTAGGGGAGAAAGCGGTCCTCTGAAAAAGGAGTGGGCTTTATCTACAGTGTGTCCCTGACCCTCCAGAGTAATCCAGAATGTCTCCTGTACCTTCTAACATGGAAAAAATACTGATAGTGCCCCCTACATCACCATCATAATCACCCCCATCATTACCATTATCATCATCACCACCAGTGGTGTATTTATGTATTTGCTTCGGCCGCCCTCGGCACCTTACTAGCAAACCCCCCCCCCGGGGGGTTTAACTCTAGTCGCAGGCACCGATTACAAGCCCGCCCAACCTTCGTCCCAAAAGAGGAGCCAAGAAAGTCCAAAAATAAGGTTTGGCTTTAGTTCTCTTTTAATGAAGTTGGTTGGTTCATACTTCATAAATAAAGAAATAAATATATTTGATGCTGCGCTGTCCGGCTCCATCCGTCCTCCCACCCTCTTCAGAAGCAGGCAAGCCGCCCTCCACAAGCAGGCAAGCCGCCCTCGGCTGCGCTGTCCGGCTCCATCCGTCCTCCCACCCTCTTCACAAGCAGGCAAGCCGCCCTCCACTCCTACACACAGACGGGCTCCGGCTCTCCCCTCCTCTTCACAACATAGGCGTTTGACTACGGCCGCCCCCCAGGAAGGTGCCGCCCTAGGCAAACGCCTACTTTGCCTCGCGTTAAATACGCCCCTGATCACCACCCTCATCATCATTACCATCATCATCACCATCCTCATCATCATTACCATCATCATTATCATCACAATCCTTATTATCACCATCCTCATCATCACTATTAATATCATCACCATCTTCATCATCAACATTCTCATCATCAACGACTCCAGTGTTAGCCCATCCGGACTTCCCCCCGGGGTGCGGGGTCCATGCCTTTCTATGTTGGAAAGCACCTGCTCCCTCTTATATCTTCCAGGGCCGGCATAGAGGTGATTTAATGTCCCCGTCTCTTCTTTCCAGCCCTGATCCTCCGCCAGTTACCTCCTGATTGGCTTACCTCCAGTTCCAGCACTTCTTGCAGGTTCTCTCTCTTTTTTTTTTATAAATTCTTTATTTAGCATTTTTTTACAGACAATACAGGAATGAGAAGGGGGTTAGCGGTACATAGACATAGCCAGGGTTTACAAATGTATTCGTTCAACAATGTAAAAGTGGCATAGCATACATAACATACGAGAAACAGAGTTACAGGTAGTTCTTAACGGGTAATATGCAATACCGGGCGGAAATGACTAATGTCTATAGTGAGCATGTCGCCGCCGATTAGTCTCCCGCGGGGATGGAACAGGGAGAGCAGCGGTTATGGAGACCTCACCTTCTCAGAATCAGGGGGGGAAGGATGACATGGATGGAGTAGAATGACTTCTCACTAATACTGCATAAGTCAATGAGAGATTACACAGCTCATACATCGGGAACGTCATTTCGATAGTGTGTAGGGGGTATAAAGGGTAAGGGGTAGGGGGAGGTCAGGGATGCTGAATGTGGGGACAGGGAGAGGGGAGGGGGGTGATTGCTGGGGAGAGAGGAAGGGGAATCAGGGGCGATAAGTCACTGGGGATTGAGGAACAGTATCTTCTATTCCCATCAGGTAGTAGGAGTCTGATAAAGGGTCAGGTATTCCGAAGACCTCACATATTCCATCCAGGGGAGCCAGGTGCTAGAGAACGTAGCGTTATTGTGTTTGATGGAGCTTGTTAGGTCTTCCATAAGATAGATATCGTGAACGCGGTCTAGGGCGTGTCTAATGTGTGGTGGTTCTGGTTTCAGCCATAGGGCCGGTATGCATGCCCGTGCTGCGTTGACTATATGTCGGATAAGAGATCGTGTTTAGGCTCGTGCAGGGATCTCATTGTGGTGTAGGAGGAAGAAGGCAGGATCTCGTGGGATCTGGCCCTATGTAAATTTCTGTGTGAGCGCGTGTACCTTATCCCAGAACTGTCGGAGCTCCGGGCAGGCCCAGAAGATGTGAAGCATCCCTGCTGCGGGTTGTTGGCAGCGCCAGCACTGATCTGTGGAGTCTGGGTACAACGCGTGAAGGGTCCGTGGCGTGCGATACCACCTGGTGACAATTTTGTATCCCGACTCCTGGTATCGATTGCTGATGGAGGAACGGTAGGAGATGGCGAGTAATTTCTCTGAGGCCTCTGGGGTAATAGTGGTCTGAAGTTCCTCCTCCCATCTCGTAAGATACCATAAGGGT
>NW_017310602.1:569-2674 GCF_000935625.1 Nanorana parkeri | reverse complement strand
ATCTGTAGCGGCTCTGTAAGTGGCGGCAGAGGGAGAAAAAAAACATTCTATTAGCGAGGCCAGTGACGGGCCCCCTGACGGCCGCGGGGAGCGGCCGTTTTTAAAGGCAGCACAGAGGCCCGGGGGGCAATTGCCACCCTGCCCCCCGGCCCAGTCCGCCCCTGCTGTGAGGAATCACCATATGTTTTGTCTGCTTGGGAACAGGAATTGGATATTGTCCTTTCTGCGGGAGATGGGCTCAAATGTTTTTGTTTTATGTATAAACTATTGTGATGTTGGGGAGCTCACAGAGCACTCGCACAGCGTTTATCCATCAACAAAAAGTCTTTATTTTTCTTTTAACATCAGGTAATCAGGACGTCCAACATAAAGAAAGCTTGTCTTCAGCAGAATATACATATATTGGCTCACCAATCACCAAGTCGTCTCACACACTCACGGTGTCCCAGTTTCTCAATAGTTTTCTATTGCAGTACTGCTGCTCCGGCCTCCATCCGCAGGGCCACGATCTGGTTCCTCCAGACCACCTCAATACTGTGCTATCCTGCAGCTCCCTGCTGCACCGGCCTCCACACTGACTCCGGGGTGGAGCTCTCCTGTCTCCCAGGTGGGGCCCTGAACAAATCCCAGCACCCTCTTCATGAGGGATGTACACAGGTGCATAATCACCACCAAAGCATGGACCCAGGAATGGAGATTTCTTCCCACCCAGAGCTCTAAGAAATCTCCCGGCTCCAGGATCCCAACTATGATCCAGAAAACAAGGAAAGGACTGAAAAGGCAGTTCTTTCCTAGTACCAGTAATGTCTTCCTGGAGCCACTCAGCCCCTCTGGCTGAGAATCCTGGGTCACTTTGAGGCCACATAACACAGTGGTATTGCCACGCAATGCCACACTATGTATGTCTTCCCCGGTTCAGGAACGCAACTTTAAATGACTGACCCGGTGGTATAGAGCTCCGGTTCCGATGCACCAAATTTACCAAGTATATCCTGACGTCTGCTGGAGCTGCCAGGCTGGCGTTGGTACGTTGGCCCACATTTGGTGGAGTTGCCCCCATGATTTTGCCCCTTTGGTGAGCCATCTCACACGTCTATTGGAAAGTCTCCTCCAGTGAGCTCCATCTGACACCCAAGTTGGTTCTATTATCTGTTTTCCCGGCCCGATTCTCAAAGCCAAAAAATCCCTCCTTCGCTTTATTGTTTACGCTGCCAGGGCACTGGAACTCCCCAGTTGTTCCTTCAATTGCGGAACATTCTCATCATTACTATTAATATCATTGTGCTGCCCCAACGGGGCATAGAAATTATTTAGATAGAAGTTTTATATAGATTGTTTCCCTATACCTTTTCCTATGGACGTTTTTATATGTCTAGTTCACATGCTGCCATCTAGTGGCCTTTTGTGATATTGCACCTGTTCCTGTATTCCTTTCCTCATGTGATGACAGTTGCTCTGTATGTAAGCCTCACCTTTCTTCTTGTTGGTCAGTATTTCCTGTGTCATGGCAACAGCTAACAGGCCACATGCAATCATGACACATGTACTCTGCATAGTACTGTAGGAAAGGCATCATCTTTTGACCGCATAATACTGTAACCATTCATCGCTGTTATCCTGTTGTCTGCACGTACAGAATAAAGCAACCTTTGTGGATGAACACGGTATTGGTGAGTTCAGCTATCTGACAATGATTGTCCGCAGTGATTGAATCTACTTCTACAGGCCAGGCATAGAGGTCTCACAAGGGATACATCGCTATCACAACAATCGGAGTCAGAATAATCATCACCATCTTCATCAACCTTCTCATCATCACTATCTGCATTATCCTAATCCTCATCATCAGGGAAACACCATATCAGGAGCCACAGTTTCCTATAAGCGGGGGGTGTAACTACACATCATGGGGCCCCGTAGCAATACAGTCTTCAGCAGCTACACTACTAAGGACCATTGAAGGGCAGAGGAGCCTGTAGGTGAAGATGGGGACAGCAGTGCAGAGAATGATCTTCTATTGCTTTAATATAAGTGAAATAGGTGAGCAGGGTGGTGCCTGCATGTAATGATGGTGTCTTGGAGGGGGGGGGGGGGGGACATACCTT
>NW_017310602.1:0-478 GCF_000935625.1 Nanorana parkeri | reverse complement strand
TGGGTGTTGGCAGAGGAGGGGGTTCGTGGGGGGGGGGGGGGGTGGTCATACCTGTTACCTGCCTAGGGCATTGCTTGGTCTTAATCTGGCTCTAATCTCACCAGTCTTTTCTCAGCACCTCAGAGCAATCCTGTAACCTCTCCCACTCTTCACTATCACACCAAGCAAGTGCTACAAGAAGTAGTCTAGTAGTCAGTAAGAAGAGGAGAGAGAGGGAATTAATGATTGCAGGTGGAAGCGCTCTGTGCTGATTGGGTGATTAGGATTCCAGGTGCCAAGAAAGCAACGCCTGGTAATTCTTCCCATTCCAGGACCATTAAACATCCCGGTATGAGGTCAGTAGATCTTATAAAGAAGCTGTGATCCCCATCCCCCCACCCTCACAGGGGGTCATAGACATTGTGGAAGAGTGTATTGATGTGATTGGTGACTCTCTCACATGGTCATGTGTCCTCACCCGGCCCGCTGTCCTTGTGTG
>NW_017310601.1:17303-17783 GCF_000935625.1 Nanorana parkeri | reverse complement strand
TCCCTCTACACCCGGCCCCTCCTCCTCCCTCTACGCCCGGCACGCCGCGGCACTTACAGCTGAGTTTCAGGACCGAACCCTCGGCGGGCAGAGAGGCGACGTCGGAGGTGGCGTAAGAGTTGACCAGGCTGAAGGAGAAGAGTCTCCGGCGGCACTCCGGCGCTTTCTTAGCGATCTTATTACAGGGGCTGCACTGCTCCCCGGAGCTCTCCTCCTCCACGCTGTCATCTGATTGGCCGTTGGATTCTTCTGCAGACTCCTCCTTCTCCTCCGGCTCCTCCTGGTGTTCCATGTCATCGTCTAGAGAAGAGACAGGGGTGATATATCGGTCACAACGGTCCCCATCCCTATCCTCAGCTTCCCCCTCCCCCACACACTTTACATGGTTCACTGCCCCATCCCTATCCTCAGCTTCCCCCTCCCCCACACACACTTTACATGGTTCACTGCCCCATCCCTATCCTCAGCTTCCCCCTCCCC
>NW_017310601.1:14719-16442 GCF_000935625.1 Nanorana parkeri | reverse complement strand
GGGGAGCACTGACTCCATACTTCTCCTTTAAAGGAAAAAAATGTGCAGAGGGCAGAAACCTGACACAACCCGATGACTGCTGAACGCCGGCTCCTGATTGGCTGCCCTGAGCTCCACTCACCTTCATAGATTCCATTGGAGCCATTGCAGGCGGCGTTGTCACCGGACACACAGATGAACTCTTCCGGCAGAGGAGACTTTACATAACGCCTGGAGGAGAAACAGAGGATGGAGATGAGGAGAGGCAACGAGGAATACAAGTCTCAGGCCTGGGTCACACCTCGGCGTATTGCATATGCGCGATTCGCGGTAAAAAAAATAGCGCGACAAACACGCGTTTCCGAAGGCTACTTGGCTGTATCCCGATGGAAATGCGCAACAAAAACGGCCCAAAGTAGTCCCGGCACCTTTCCAGGCGCGGGCCGCTTTGTAGCGCGTTAGGGACGGGCGGGAATACGCCGAGGTGGGAACCAGACCATTGAATACAACGCGATTTAGATGTTTGAGCGTTTTGCAGAGCGTTCGGCGAGCGTAGAACCCGCCGCAAAACGTTCCGGTGGGACCGAGGGCTTAGAGTGCCCCGGCCCAGGGGCTGCAAACCCGAGCAGAAACATTGCTGTGTGGAAGTCACTGAGAAATCACACGCGTGTCCAGCAACATGCGACTGCATACCCTGACCGCCGTCATAAACACAGACGGCACGGGACGCAGGTCAGAGGATGGCCAGCTATACATACGTGACAGAGACACGGATCACCGAGAACACGGATAACATGCATATCAATTCTACAACACGAGACGCTGCATCAGAGAGATAACCAGAACCGGCCTCCCCTCCCCCGAGAGATAACCAGAACCGGCCTCCCCTCCCCCGAGAGATAACCAGAACCGGCCTCCCCTCCCCCGAGAGATAACCAGAACCGGCCTCCCCTCCCCCGAGAGATAACCAGAACCGGCCTCCCCTCCCCCGAGAGATAAAGAAGGAGGGACACAGTGACTAAGCACCAGATCTGCAGTGTCCTCCCCACCGCCCATAACACGCTGCCAGAGGGGTAGGTGGTTTGCTCTGTTTAAAGCAGAACTCCGTCCTCCCCTTCAGTCTTCTATCTGACCTCCGTCCTCCCCTTCAGTCTTCTATCTGACCTCCGTCCTCCCCTTCCGTCTTCTATCGGACCCCCGTCCTCCCCTTCAGTCTTCTATCTGACCTCCGTCCTCCCCTTCAGTCTTCTATCTGACCTCCGTCCTCCCCTTCAGTCTTCTATCTGACCTCCGTCCTCCCCTTCAGTCTTGCATAGTGGTCCCGGCTCCTCCCATTCCTCTGATGTCACTGCACACTGGGAGCGGCTCACAATGTGCATTAGAAGCAGCAAGTCAGATAGAGGCCGGCCTCATTTCCTGGCTGGAGGACGTCCAGCATCATCTATGCTTTCATCCCCAGCCTGACAGTCCCTGGCCCCGCCCCTTTCATTCATTGGCTATCAGTTCTGTCAATCATGGAGGTTCAGCATCACATGTGGGCGTTACCTAGGGCGGTCTGCATGCAAATACATCCTGCCTGGGAACGCCCACTCCTCCACACTGACCCCACCCATCAAGACATTTCAGCTTTCAGGAAGCACTACAAGACTCAGCACGCCATCCGCAGGCTGGAGAGATCACAGACAGTCCGTGTAATAGACGTGTTGTCACACGCGTGTCCGTCTGCCAGCGATGAGTGAAGTAG
>NW_017310601.1:12249-12926 GCF_000935625.1 Nanorana parkeri | reverse complement strand
CCCTTCAGTCTTCTATCTGACCTCCGTCCTCCCCTTCAGTCTTCTATCTGACCTCCGTCCTCCCCTTCAGTCTTCTATCTGACCTCCGTCCTCCCCTTCAGTCTTCTATCTGACCTCCGTCCTCCCCTTCAGTCTTCTATCTGACCTCCGTCCTCCCCTTCAGTCTTCTATCTGACCTCCGTCCTCCCCTTCAGTCTTGCATAGTGGTCCCGGCTCCTCCCATTCCTCTGATGTCACTGCACACTGGGAGCGGCTCACAATGTGCATTAGAAGCAGCAAGTCAGATAGAGGCCGGCCTCATTTCCTGGCTGGAGGACGTCCAGCATCATCTATGCTTTCATCCCCAGCCTGACAGTCCCTGGCCCCGCCCCTTTCATTCATTGGCTATCAGTTCTGTCAATCATGGAGGTTCAGCATCACATGTGGGCGTTACCTAGGGCGGTCTGCATGCAAATACATCCTGCCTGGGAACGCCCACTCCTCCACACTGACCCCACCCATCAAGACATTTCAGCTTTCAGGAAGCACTACAAGACTCAGCACGCCATCCGCAGGCTGGAGAGATCACAGACAGTCCGTGTAATAGACGTGTTGTCACACGCGTGTCCGTCTGCCAGCGATGAGTGAAGTAGAAGTGACCGACGGATGCGGATATGGAGGCGGCTACACCCGGTGTG
>NW_017310601.1:0-10813 GCF_000935625.1 Nanorana parkeri | reverse complement strand
GACCAATATTAACCCCCCCGCCGCACTCTGCTGTCCAATACTATTCATGCCATACTCTGCCTGTTGGGGGTCCTCCTCCCGCATACACCCCTCAAATGAGGTCCCCACTTACACAAAGAGGTCATCCCGCTCCATGATGTGACTCAGCATTTCATCCACCTGGAAGATCTTGTGAAATCGGTGATTGTAGACATCCGTCACCACCATCTGTGAATGTAAGGAGGCGTCATTGGGGGGAGGAAGCGGCATTGGGGCGCAGACCCCGGGGGGAGGAGGCGGCATTGGGGCGCAGACCCCGGGAGGAGGAGGAGGCATTGGGGCGCAGCCCCCGGGAGGAGGAGGAGGCATTGGGGCGCAGCCCCCGGGAGGAGGAGGAGGCATTGGGGCGCAGCCCCCGGGAGGAGGAGGAGGCATTGGGGCGCAGCCCCCGGGAGGAGGAGGAGGCATTGGGGCGCAGCCCCCGGGAGGAGGAGGAGGCATTGGGGCGCAGCCCCCGGGAGGAGGAGGAGGCATTGGGGCGCAGCCCCCGGGAGGAGGAGGAGGCATTGGGGCGCAGCCCCCGGGAGGAGGAGGAGGCATTGGGGCGCAGCCCCCGGGAGGAGGAGGAGGCATTGGGGCGCAGCCCCCGGGAGGAGGAGGAGGCATTGGGGCGCAGCCCCCGGGAGGAGGAGGAGGCATTGGGGCGCAGCCCCCGGGAGGAGGAGGAGGCATTGGGGCGCAGCCCCCGGGAGGAGGAGGAGGCATTGGGGCGCAGCCCCCGGGAGGAGGAGGAGGCATTGGGGCGCAGCCCCCGGGAGGAGGAGGAGGCATTGGGGCGCAGCCCCCGGGAGGAGGAGGAGGCATTGGGGCGCAGCCCCCGGGAGGAGGAGGAGGCATTGGGGCGCAGCCCCCGGGAGGAGGAGGAGGCATTGGGGCGCAGCCCCCGGGAGGAGGAGGAGGCATTGGGGCGCAGCCCCCGGGAGGAGGAGGAGGCATTGGGGCGCAGCCCCCGGGAGGAGGAGGAGGCATTGGGGCGCAGCCCCCGGGAGGAGGAGGAGGCATTGGGGCGCAGCCCCCGGGAGGAGGAGGAGGCATTGGGGCGCAGCCCCCGGGAGGAGGAGGAGGCATTGGGGCGCAGCCCCCGGGAGGAGGAGGAGGCATTGGGGCGCAGCCCCCGGGAGGAGGAGGAGGCATTGGGGCGCAGCCCCCGGGAGGAGGAGGAGGCATTGGGGCGCAGCCCCCGGGAGGAGGAGGAGGCATTGGGGCGCAGCCCCCGGGAGGAGGAGGAGGCATTGGGGCGCAGCCCCCGGGAGGAGGAGGAGGCATTGGGGCGCAGCCCCCGGGAGGAGGAGGAGGCATTGGGGCGCAGCCCCCGGGAGGAGGAGGAGGCATTGGGGCGCAGCCCCCGGGAGGAGGAGGAGGCATTGGGGCGCAGCCCCCGGGAGGAGGAGGAGGCATTGGGGCGCAGCCCCCGGGAGGAGGAGGAGGCATTGGGGCGCAGCCCCCGGGAGGAGGAGGAGGCATTGGGGCGCAGCCCCCGGGAGGAGGAGGAGGCATTGGGGCGCAGCCCCCGGGAGGAGGAGGAGGCATTGGGGCGCAGCCCCCGGGAGGAGGAGGAGGCATTGGGGCGCAGCCCCCGGGAGGAGGAGGAGGCATTGGGGCGCAGCCCCCGGGAGGAGGAGGAGGCATTGGGGCGCAGCCCCCGGGAGGAGGAGGAGGCATTGGGGCGCAGCCCCCGGGAGGAGGAGGAGGCATTGGGGCGCAGCCCCCGGGAGGAGGAGGAGGCATTGGGGCGCAGCCCCCGGGAGGAGGAGGAGGCATTGGGGCGCAGCCCCCGGGAGGAGGAGGAGGCATTGGGGCGCAGCCCCCGGGAGGAGGAGGAGGCATTGGGGCGCAGCCCCCGGGAGGAGGAGGAGGCATTGGGGCGCAGCCCCCGGGAGGAGGAGGAGGCATTGGGGCGCAGCCCCCGGGAGGAGGAGGAGGCATTGGGGCGCAGCCCCCGGGAGGAGGAGGAGGCATTGGGGCGCAGCCCCCGGGAGGAGGAGGAGGCATTGGGGCGCAGCCCCCGGGAGGAGGAGGAGGCATTGGGGCGCAGCCCCCGGGAGGAGGAGGAGGCATTGGGGCGCAGCCCCCGGGAGGAGGAGGAGGCATTGGGGCGCAGCCCCCGGGAGGAGGAGGAGGCATTGGGGCGCAGCCCCCGGGAGGAGGAGGAGGCATTGGGGCGCAGCCCCCGGGAGGAGGAGGAGGCATTGGGGCGCAGCCCCCGGGAGGAGGAGGAGGCATTGGGGCGCAGCCCCCGGGAGGAGGAGGAGGCATTGGGGCGCAGCCCCCGGGAGGAGGAGGAGGCATTGGGGCGCAGCCCCCGGGAGGAGGAGGAGGCATTGGGGCGCAGCCCCCGGGAGGAGGAGGAGGCATTGGGGCGCAGCCCCCGGGAGGAGGAGGAGGCATTGGGGCGCAGCCCCCGGGAGGAGGAGGAGGCATTGGGGCGCAGCCCCCGGGAGGAGGAGGAGGCATTGGGGCGCAGCCCCCGGGAGGAGGAGGAGGCATTGGGGCGCAGCCCCCGGGAGGAGGAGGAGGCATTGGGGCGCAGCCCCCGGGAGGAGGAGGAGGCATTGGGGCGCAGCCCCCGGGAGGAGGAGGAGGCATTGGGGCGCAGCCCCCGGGAGGAGGAGGAGGCATTGGGGCGCAGCCCCCGGGAGGAGGAGGAGGCATTGGGGCGCAGCCCCCGGGAGGAGGAGGAGGCATTGGGGCGCAGCCCCCGGGAGGAGGAGGAGGCATTGGGGCGCAGCCCCCGGGAGGAGGAGGAGGCATTGGGGCGCAGCCCCCGGGAGGAGGAGGAGGCATTGGGGCGCAGCCCCCGGGAGGAGGAGGAGGCATTGGGGCGCAGCCCCCGGGAGGAGGAGGAGGCATTGGGGCGCAGCCCCCGGGAGGAGGAGGAGGCATTGGGGCGCAGCCCCC
The DNA here is from genome assembly GCF_000935625.1 of Nanorana parkeri. Classification (NCBI taxonomy): domain Eukaryota; kingdom Metazoa; phylum Chordata; class Amphibia; order Anura; family Dicroglossidae; genus Nanorana; species Nanorana parkeri. The sequence continues at coordinate 7,876 of NW_017310601.1, read as the reverse complement.
GGGAGGAGGAGGAGGCATTGGGGCGCAGACCCCCGGGAGGAGGCAGCGGCAATACTCACGTTTTCGGCAGGGACATCGGAGAGTTTGGACAGAGCCGCACACAGGTCAGACACCGCCCCCATTTTAGGCACAACCAATCGGTACTGAAAGACAAGGAGAAGGCGGAGCGTTCAGGTAAACGTCGGGACAGAAGGGAAATATTAACCCCCGCTTGCCCCCCGGGAAGATCTCCTCACCTGGGTGGGCTTGCACTGCGGGTCGCTACGGACCAGGAAAACCTCCATGGTGCGATCTTTCCTCATGGGGAGGGGGAGGGTGAGATAGCAGAAGGGGTCAAAGGTCACGGAGACTTTAGCGCATTCCGGGCACACGAGCGTGGATTTGAAAAGGCCGTGAAAGATGTCCACGATGATGGAGTAGTTCCTCCTCAGGTGATTGTCCCAGGCTTCTTTGGCTACAACCTAAAAACCAACAAACAACCGTAAAACTCCACGGACACCAGGAGCCGCGGCGGATCAGCGGGCGCCAGCGCACGCCGCATACTCCCGTACAGAGTCCGGCCGCCCGTCGGCGTCCTTCAGCTCCAGGTACGGCTTCTTCTTCACTCTGTTCAGATCCTCGTGGAGACCGTCCAGGAGAAACGCCAGCAGCTCCTGGGAATCCTGCTGCTGGTACCCCGAGAACTGCGGCGCAAAGCGTCCAACCTGCGTCTGGGAGAGACAACCACCAATCAGAACGCCACAAAACTCCACCACATGCGCGGCACCCGAGTCCCGCCTGCGATCACGCACATGTGGAGAGACCGCACGAGACACACCACAATAAATGAAGTCCTCATAACCTCAGTACTAGTCGCCTGATCACAAGCCTCGGGACTACATGTCCCACTGCGCCCCTTTATCCGCACACTTGGCTGATGCGAGGACACGGCACGTCTAGTCTCGGCACGCGGCGCAGTGACTTCCACCTACCTTGAACATTCGCGGGGCCACATAAGAATGTTCTCCGGACCAGATCTGTCGGATGAGCTCGGCGTACGCCATGGCGATCTCCCCCTTCATCCCCAGCGGGTTCTCCTTGTTGATCTCCTCCTTGTAGTCATCGCTCAGGAAGTATTCGGTGAGGGGCGGCGTGTTACTCAGGCACTGCCGGAGGGGGACAGGAAGAGGGTGAGAAGCTGCCCCCCGCCATCTGTGTCAGGGACCCCGCGCCCGCCATCCGTGTCAGGGCCCCCGCGCCCGCCATCCGTGTCAGGGCCCCCGCGCCCGCCATCCGTGTCAGGGCCCCCGCGCCCGCCATCCGTGTCAGGGCCCCCGCGCCCGCCATCCGTGTCAGGGCCCCCGCGCCCGCCATCCGTGTCAGGGCCCCCGCGCCCGCCATCCGTGTCAGGGCCCCCGCGCCCGCCATCCGTGTCAGGGCCCCCGCGCCCGCCATCCGTGTCAGGGCCCCCGCGCCCGCCATCCGTGTCAGGGCCCCCGCGCCCGCCATCCGTGTCAGGGCCCCCGCGCCCGCCATCCGTGTCAGGGCCCCCGCGCCCGCCATCCGTGTCAGGGCCCCCGCGCCCGCCATCCGTGTCAGGGCCCCCGCGCCCGCCATCCGTGTCAGGGCCCCCGCGCCCGCCATCCGTGTCAGGGCCCCCGCGCCCGCCATCCGTGTCAGGGCCCCCGCGCCCGCCATCCGTGTCAGGGCCCCCGCGCCCGCCATCCGTGTCAGGGCCCCCGCGCCCGCCATCCGTGTCAGGGCCCCCGCGCCCGCCATCCGTGTCAGGGCCCCCGCGCCCGCCATCCGTGTCAGGGCCCCCGCGCCCGCCATCCGTGTCAGGGCCCCCGCGCCCGCCATCCGTGTCAGGGCCCCCGCGCCCGCCATCCGTGTCAGGGCCCCCGCGCCCGCCATCCGTGTCAGGGCCCCCGCGCCCGCCATCCGTGTCAGGGCCCCCGCGCCCGCCATCCGTGTCAGGGCCCCCGCGCCCGCCATCCGTGTCAGGGCCCCCGCGCCCGCCATCCGTGTCAGGGCCCCCGCGCCCGCCATCCGTGTCAGGGCCCCCGCGCCCGCCATCCGTGTCAGGGCCCCCGCGCCCGCCATCCGTGTCAGGGCCCCCGCGCCCGCCATCCGTGTCAGGGCCCCCGCGCCCGCCATCCGTGTCAGGGCCCCCGCGCCCGCCATCCGTGTCAGGGCCCCCGCGCCCGCCATCCGTGTCAGGGCCCCCGCGCCCGCCATCCGTGTCAGGGCCCCCGCGCCCGCCATCCGTGTCAGGGCCCCCGCGCCCGCCATCCGTGTCAGGGCCCCCGCGCCCGCCATCCGTGTCAGGGCCCCCGCGCCCGCCATCCGTGTCAGGGCCCCCGCGCCCGCCATCCGTGTCAGGGCCCCCGCGCCCGCCATCCGTGTCAGGGCCCCCGCGCCCGCCATCCGTGTCAGGGCCCCCGCGCCCGCCATCCGTGTCAGGGCCCCCGCGCCCGCCATCCGTGTCAGGGCCCCCGCGCCCGCCATCCGTGTCAGGGCCCCCGCGCCCGCCATCCGTGTCAGGGCCCCCGCGCCCGCCATCCGTGTCAGGGCCCCCGCGCCCGCCATCCGTGTCAGGGCCCCCGCGCCCGCCATCCGTGTCAGGGCCCCCGCGCCCGCCATCCGTGTCAGGGCCCCCGCGCCCGCCATCCGTGTCAGGGCCCCCGCGCCCGCCATCCGTGTCAGGGCCCCCGCGCCCGCCATCTGTGTAAGGGACCCCACGCCCGCCATCTAGGTAGGGACCCCGCCATCTAGGAAGGGACCCCGTCATCTAGGAAGGGACCCCGCCATCTAGGAAGGGACCCCGCGCCCGGCCATCTAGGTAGGGACACCTCGCCCGGCCATCTAGGTAGGGACCCCGCGCCCGGCCATCTAGGTAGGGACCCCGCGCCCGCCATCTAGGTAGGGGCCACGCCATCTAGGAAGGGACCCCGCCATCTAGGAAGGGACCCCGCCATCTAGGAAGGGACCCTGCCATCTAGGAAGGGATCCGTCAGCTATGAAGGGCCCCCGCCATCTAGGAAGGGACCCCGCGCCCGGCCATCTAGGTAGGGACACCTCGCCCGGCCATCTAGGTAGGGACCCCGCGCCCGGCCATCTAGGTAGGGGCCACACCATCTAGGTAGGGACCCCGTGCCCGCCATCTATGTGAAGTAGGAGTGCCAATAGCCGGCGGAGTGCATAGACTTCTCCATTCATAACACTCCAGTGCCACCTAGAGGTGAAGTCACAAACTGCACCGTGCACACTATTCCATTGGGCCCCGCACATAACAAAGGGGTCCTCAGAAGGGGACGGGACTTTGTGGGGCCTTCCAAGCCTGCAGCAGAAGTCATACAAATGGCTGGGAGTGTAGAAGTTGCGGCTCCGCAGCCTCTGATGGGAGGCCGGGGGTGACACGTACCTGAAGAGCAGAGTTCATGAAACACGTATTGCCGAGATTACTGAGGCCACACAGGCCGGGCTTGCTGGAAGGCTCCCTGTAGTTGTAGGACATGTAAGACGACCCGTATCCCCTGGAAGGAGAGAGAAGGAATCACATGTTCTGTGTAACCGCCAATTACCGATATGTAGATAAATTCCCCCGCAAAGCATGACCGGGCACAACGTGTATCACGGCTCCGAATCCCCGGCGCACCCGCCAGCAACAAATGACCCGTCTAGCAGCGTGCGTTACACACCGGAGGTTTTAGTTGCACAAACTTTTGGCCAAAAATATGTAGAAGCCGCGCCTCTGTGTGTAACGCATTCTTCTAGACCCTTCCTGTATATGGGGGTCCCCCCCACATCCCTTGTAGACCCTTCCCGTATAGAAGGGTCCTCCCCCCCACATCCCTTGTAGAACCTTACCGTATAGAGGGGTCCCCCCCTATCCCTTCTAGACCCTTCCTGTATATGGGGGTCCCCCCCACGTCCCTTCTAGACCCTTCCTGTATATGGGGGTCCCCCCCACATCCCTTGTAGACCCTTCCCGTATAGAAGGGTCCTCCCCCCCACATCCCTTGTAGAACCTTACCGTATAGAGGGGTCCCCCCCTATCCCTTCTAGACCCTTCCTGTATATGGGGGTCCCCCCCACGTCCCTTCTAGACCCTTCCTGTATATGGGGGTCCCCCCCACATCCCTTGTAGACCCTTCCCGTATAGAAGGGTCCTCCCCCCCACATCCCTTGTAGAACCTTACCGTATAGAGGGGTCCCCCCCTATCCCTTCTAGACCCTTCCTGTATATGGGGGTCCCCCCCACGTCCCTTCTAGACCCTTCCTGTATATGGGGGTCCCCCCCACATCCCTTGTAGACCCTTCCCGTATAGAAGGGTCCTCCCCCCCACATCCCTTGTAGAACCTTACCGTATAGAGGGGTCCCCCCCTATCCCTTCTAGACCCTTCCTGTATATGGGGGTCCCCCCCACGTCCCTTCTAGACCCTTCCTGTATATGGGGGTCCCCCCCACATCCCTTGTAGACCCTTCCCGTATAGAAGGGTCCTCCCCCCCACATCCCTTGTAGAACCTTACCGTATAGAGGGGTCCCCCCCTATCCCTTCTAGACCCTTCCTGTATATGGGGGTCCCCCCCACGTCCCTTCTAGACCCTTCCTGTATATGGGGGTCCCCCCCACATCCCTTGTAGACCCTTCCCGTATAGAAGGGTCCTCCCCCCCACATCCCTTGTAGAACCTTACCGTATAGAGGGGTCCCCCCCTATCCCTTCTAGACCCTTCCTGTATATGGGGGTCCCCCCCACGTCCCTTCTAGACCCTTCCTGTATATGGGGGTCCCCCCCACATCCCTTGTAGACCCTTCCCGTATAGAAGGGTCCTCCCCCCCACATCCCTTGTAGAACCTTACCGTATAGAGGGGTCCCCCCCTATCCCTTCTAGACCCTTCCTGTATATGGGGGTCCCCCCCACGTCCCTTCTAGACCCTTCCTGTATATGGGGGTCCCCCCCACATCCCTTGTAGACCCTTCCCGTATAGAAGGGTCCTCCCCCCCACATCCCTTGTAGAACCTTACCGTATAGAGGGGTCCCCCCCTATCCCTTCTAGACCCTTCCTGTATATGGGGGTCCCCCCCACGTCCCTTCTAGACCCTTCCTGTATATGGGGGTCCCCCCCACATCCCTTGTAGACCCTTCCCGTATAGAAGGGTCCTCCCCCCCACATCCCTTGTAGAACCTTACCGTATAGAGGGGTCCCCCCCTATCCCTTCTAGACCCTTCCTGTATATGGGGGTCCCCCCCACGTCCCTTCTAGACCCTTCCTGTATATGGGGGTCCCCCCCACATCCCTTGTAGACCCTTCCCGTATAGAAGGGTCCTCCCCCCCACATCCCTTGTAGAACCTTACCGTATAGAGGGGTCCCCCCCTATCCCTTCTAGACCCTTCCTGTATATGGGGGTCCCCCCCACGTCCCTTCTAGACCCTTCCTGTATATGGGGGTCCCCCCCACATCCCTTGTAGACCCTTCCCGTATAGAAGGGTCCTCCCCCCCACATCCCTTGTAGAACCTTACCGTATAGAGGGGTCCCCCCCTATCCCTTCTAGACCCTTCCTGTATATGGGGGTCCCCCCCACGTCCCTTCTAGACCCTTCCTGTATATGGGGGTCCCCCCCACATCCCTTGTAGACCCTTCCCGTATAGAAGGGTCCTCCCCCCCACATCCCTTGTAGAACCTTACCGTATAGAGGGGTCCCCCCCTATCCCTTCTAGACCCTTCCTGTATATGGGGGTCCCCCCCACGTCCCTTCTAGACCCTTCCTGTATATGGGGGTCCCCCCCACATCCCTTGTAGACCCTTCCCGTATAGAAGGGTCCTCCCCCCCACATCCCTTGTAGAACCTTACCGTATAGAGGGGTCCCCCCCTATCCCTTCTAGACCCTTCCTGTATATGGGGGTCCCCCCCACGTCCCTTCTAGACCCTTCCTGTATATGGGGGTCCCCCCCACATCCCTTGTAGACCCTTCCCGTATAGAAGGGTCCTCCCCCCCACATCCCTTGTAGAACCTTACCGTATAGAGGGGTCCCCCCCTATCCCTTCTAGACCCTTCCTGTATATGGGGGTCCCCCCCACGTCCCTTCTAGACCCTTCCTGTATATGGGGGTCCCCCCCACATCCCTTGTAGACCCTTCCCGTATAGAAGGGTCCTCCCCCCCACATCCCTTGTAGAACCTTACCGTATAGAGGGGTCCCCCCCTATCCCTTCTAGACCCTTCCTGTATATGGGGGTCCCCCCCACGTCCCTTCTAGACCCTTCCTGTATATGGGGGTCCCCCCCACATCCCTTGTAGACCCTTCCCGTATAGAAGGGTCCTCCCCCCCACATCCCTTGTAGAACCTTACCGTATAGAGGGGTCCCCCCCTATCCCTTCTAGACCCTTCCTGTATATGGGGGTCCCCCCCACGTCCCTTCTAGACCCTTCCTGTATATGGGGGTCCCCCCCACATCCCTTGTAGACCCTTCCCGTATAGAAGGGTCCTCCCCCCCACATCCCTTGTAGAACCTTACCGTATAGAGGGGTCCCCCCCTATCCCTTCTAGACCCTTCCTGTATATGGGGGTCCCCCCCACGTCCCTTCTAGACCCTTCCTGTATATGGGGGTCCCCCCCACATCCCTTGTAGACCCTTCCCGTATAGAAGGGTCCTCCCCCCCACATCCCTTGTAGAACCTTACCGTATAGAGGGGTCCCCCCCTATCCCTTCTAGACCCTTCCTGTATATGGGGGTCCCCCCCACGTCCCTTCTAGACCCTTCCTGTATATGGGGGTCCCCCCCACATCCCTTGTAGACCCTTCCCGTATAGAAGGGTCCTCCCCCCCACATCCCTTGTAGAACCTTACCGTATAGAGGGGTCCCCCCCTATCCCTTCTAGACCCTTCCTGTATATGGGGGTCCCCCCCACGTCCCTTCTAGACCCTTCCTGTATATGGGGGTCCCCCCCACATCCCTTGTAGACCCTTCCCGTATAGAAGGGTCCTCCCCCCCACATCCCTTGTAGAACCTTACCGTATAGAGGGGTCCCCCCCTATCCCTTCTAGACCCTTCCTGTATATGGGGGTCCCCCCCACGTCCCTTCTAGACCCTTCCTGTATATGGGGGTCCCCCCCACATCCCTTGTAGACCCTTCCCGTATAGAAGGGTCCTCCCCCCCACATCCCTTGTAGAACCTTACCGTATAGAGGGGTCCCCCCCTATCCCTTCTAGACCCTTCCTGTATATGGGGGTCCCCCCCACGTCCCTTCTAGACCCTTCCTGTATATGGGGGTCCCCCCCACATCCCTTGTAGACCCTTCCCGTATAGAAGGGTCCTCCCCCCCACATCCCTTGTAGAACCTTACCGTATAGAGGGGTCCCCCCCTATCCCTTCTAGACCCTTCCTGTATATGGGGGTCCCCCCCACGTCCCTTCTAGACCCTTCCTGTATATGGGGGTCCCCCCCACATCCCTTGTAGACCCTTCCCGTATAGAAGGGTCCTCCCCCCCACATCCCTTGTAGACCCTTCCCGTACAGAGGGGTCCCCCCCGGCACTGCGGGTTCATTTACAAGGCATGGGGATCCCCATCTGCTACCTATGACACCCCCCAGGGGCCCCAGAAAATAAGTCTATGGGATGCTACAGAGGATTGTTGGAGAGTGCGGACATGTTACAGGAAAGGGTCGGAGTCTATGGGGACGTTACATGAGACGGAGCGAGACTCAATAACATTACAGACCCTTTAACACTCGCACCTCCACTACGGACTGCTGGGGTCTGAGGGCCACAGGTATGCATAGGCTCCTCCCACAGGGTGAGATTTAGAACAAACACACAGGAAACCGCACTCACTTTGTCTGAGCTTGTCTAGGCCACGTCCCATCCGCGTTCCTCTGCTCTATGA